>NW_027603341.1:0-2500 GCF_053455715.1 Rhinoraja longicauda
GGTGTGTGGTTTATAAAGGGTGCATTAGGGTTAGGGTTAGGGTGTGATTCTTTTTTTTTTTTTTTTTGTCTTTTGGGTTGTTTGGGGTGATCTGGGATGAGGGTGGGGGTGGGGGGTTAGGGTTAGGGTTAGGGTGTGATTCTTTTTTCTTTTTTTTTTGTCTTTTGGGTTGTTTGGGGTGATCTGGGATGAGGGTGGGGGGTTAGGGTTAGGGTCAGGGGTTAGGGTCAGGGTTTAGGGTCAGGGTTAGGGTTAGGTTGTGATTTTGACTGGGCAACGACTTTTCCAGTTTCGCTATCGCTGTAGCTTCATCAGGGAAAGAGATCTACTTCTGGTCGGTGTGTGGTTTATAAAGGGTGGGTTGAAAGTACCTTGCATTAGGGTTAGGGTTAGGGTTAGGGTCAGGGTCAGGGTTAGGGTCAGGGTCAGGGTTAGGTTAGGGTTAGGGTTAGGGTTAGGGTTAGGGTTAGGGTTAGGGTTAGGGTTAGGGTTAGGGTTAGGGTTAGGGTTAGGGTTAGGGTTAGGTTGTGATTTGTCGGACAGTAGGCCAAAATGCCCTCTGGCGCTTAATGATCTCCCCCTGGAGATTCCTTTTCGCCATATACTGCCACTTTAGTCTGGCCCACGGTCTCATCACCCTTGTCCAAATCTGTTCGCCTTTTAACTTGCCCTTCTGTCGATTTTTAGGAGTCAGTCAGGTTCCACCCTAAGTTTGAGTTTATGCTAGGTTCAGGCCATTGGGTTCTTTCGTCTGTAACGCTTTGATCCATAGCCTCTCTGCCCTCTTCCTACGCCCGGTTGACCAATTTACGTTTGTTTCCAGACCCATGATCTCAAGGGACTGGACCCCGTGCTGTTGGAAGTGTCTGCTAATGGGGACGGACTGGTCTCCCCTCGTGATGTTGCTGATGTGTCCTGTCAGTCTGACTCTGAGGCTGTTGCCTGTTTCGCCAATGTACAGTAAGTGGCACTGCTTACATTTAATTGCATACACTACATTCTTTTGCTCGCAGGTTATTCTCTGTGCTATCTGCTTTCTCTTTCCCGTCACAGTGTTCCCTATGTTTTTGGCTATTGTCAAGTGAATGCAGGCCCTACATTGCCTTTGACCGCAGCCTGAGCTCGTTTGGAGGCTAGTACTGACCAAGATATCCTTCAGGTTTTTAGCCCTCTTGAACGCTGACATTGCTTTGTATCCCTGCAGTGTGACAAATCCTCTTTGGAATTGTTCAAAGCGGCCCTTGACTATTTTGTGGGCCTGGACGGCCATGCTACCGTACCCTGTTATTAGTGGCAAGTTGCGTGTCAAGCCTGGCCTGGGTCTGGGTCCTTGCGTGCCTTTTAGGAAGTCTGCCTTAATGTGTCTTAATCTACGTCTGCAGTACCCCCTCTGCCTGAGAGCGGTGAAAAGGGTGGTGGTGGCCTGGGCAAAGTCCTCCTCCCTGGTGCATATCCGGTGAAAGCGTGTCAGTTGTGACTTGACAATACCCCTAAAGGTGTGTTTTGGGTGGTGGCTCGTGGTGTGTAAAAGGGTGTGGGTGTCTGTGGGTTTGAAAAAGACTTTGGTGGCTAGTTTTTGGACTTGGTCGTCAGCTGACGGTAGTTTAAAGACTGTAGTGTCGAGGAAGTCTACCCTCTCCCTGCTTGTCAAAGCTTTAATTTTGATGGAAGGGTGGTGGGCATTAAGTATGTCGATGAACCCCTCTAACTCCCCTTCTGAGTGTGTCCACACTCCCCAGATGTCATCTAAGAACCTGTAGTAGCACATGGGGCGCTTGGGGCATTTCAGGAAGGCCGTCTCTTCCCACTCTGCCATGTATATGTTGGCATAAGCCGGGGCAAACTTCTTCCCCATTGCCGTCCCTTTAACTTGTAGGTAGAACTCCCCGTTAAATTCAAAATCGTTCTTTGTCAATCCCAGGTAAAGTAATTTGACTAAGGCCTCGTCTGGTCTCTCCAGGTCAGGATTTCTCTGCAGGGTGTTTTTAACCGCCTCTATCCCCCTGTCTGTCTCTATGTTTGTGTACAGGCTTTCCACATCCATGGTAAAGAGTATCGCATCGGGTGGTATGCTAAGGGAGTTGACTATTCGAGTGAAGTGGTAGGTGTCTTTAATGTAGCTGGGGTGTTGCTGTGCCAGTGGATTGAGATAGTGGTCAATGTATTCTGCTACCCCGTAGGATTCGCTACTGCAGTCTGACACAATGGGCCTACCTGGAGGTATTTCTCCAGGCACCGTCCACGTGTCTGGGTTTTTGTGTATCTTTGGGAGCATGTAGAATTTCCTCGCCCTGGGTTGTGCTCCTGTTAGGTATTCTACTTGTTTCTGTCGGATGTATCCTGACGTCCTAAGCTCCTCCAAGATTTCCCCTATTTCCTCTTGTGTTTCTCTATATATAGGCTCATCTAACTTGGTGTAGTGTTCTACCTTGTTCAGTTGTCTGTGCGCCTCGAACAGGTACTGTTGTCTGTCCATGATGACGATACTGCTCCCCTTGTC
>NW_027603341.1:7500-16754 GCF_053455715.1 Rhinoraja longicauda
TAGGGTTAGGGTTAGGGTTAGGGTTAGGGTTAGGGTTAGGGTTAGGGTTAGGGTTAGGGTTAGGGTTAGGGTTAGGGTTAGGGTTAGGGTTAGGGTTAGGGTTAGGGTTAGGGTTAGGGTTAGGGTTAGGGTTAGGGTTAGGGTTAGGGTTAGGGTTAGGGTTAGGGTTAGGGTTAGGGTTAGGGTTAGGGTTAGGGTTAGGGTTAGGGTTAGGGTTAGGGTTAGGGTTAGGGTTAGGGTTAGGGTTAGGGTTAGGGTTAGGGTTAGGGTTAGGGTTAGGGTTAGGGTTAGGGTTAGGGTTAGGGTTAGGGTTAGGGTTAGGGTTAGGGTTAGGGTTAGGGTTAGGGTTAGGGTTAGGGTTAGGGTTAGGGTTAGGGTTAGGGTTAGGGTTAGGGTTAGGGTTAGGGTTAGGGTTAGGGTTAGGGTTAGGGTTAGGGTTAGGGTTAGGGTTAGGGTTAGGGTTAGGGTTAGGGTTAGGGTTAGGGTTAGGGTTAGGGTTAGGGTTAGGGTTAGGGTTAGGGTTAGGGTTAGGGTTAGGGTTAGGGTTAGGGTTAGGGTTAGGGTTAGGGTTAGGGTTAGGGTTAGGGTTAGGGTTAGGGTTAGGGTTAGGGTTAGGGTTAGGGTTAGGGTTAGGGTTAGGGTTAGGGTTAGGGTTAGGGTTAGGGTTAGGGTTAGGGTTAGGGTTAGGGTTAGGGTTAGGGTTAGGGTTAGGGTTAGGGTTAGGGTTAGGGTTAGGGTTAGGGTTAGGGTTAGGGTTAGGGTTAGGGTTAGGGTTAGGGTTAGGGTTAGGGTTAGGGTTAGGGTTAGGGTTAGGGTTAGGGTTAGGGTTAGGGTTAGGGTTAGGGTTAGGGTTAGGGTTAGGGTTAGGGTTAGGGTTAGGGTTAGGGTTAGGGTTAGGGTTAGGGTTAGGGTTAGGGTTAGGGTTAGGGTTAGGGTTAGGGTTAGGGTTAGGGTTAGGGTTAGGGTTAGGGTTAGGGTTAGGGTTAGGGTTAGGGTTAGGGTTAGGGTTAGGGTTAGGGTTAGGGTTAGGGTTAGGGTTAGGGTTAGGGTTAGGGTTAGGGTTAGGGTTAGGGTTAGGGTTAGGGTTAGGGTTAGGGTTAGGGTTAGGGTTAGGGTTAGGGTTAGGGTTAGGGTTAGGGTTAGGGTTAGGGTTAGGGTTAGGGTTAGGGTTAGGGTTAGGGTTAGGGTTAGGGTTAGGGTTAGGGTTAGGGTTAGGGTTAGGGTTAGGGTTAGGGTTAGGGTTAGGGTTAGGGTTAGGGTTAGGGTTAGGGTTAGGGTTAGGGTTAGGGTTAGGGTTAGGGTTAGGGTTAGGGTTAGGGTTAGGGTTAGGGTTAGGGTTAGGGTTAGGGTTAGGGTTAGGGTTAGGGTTAGGGTTAGGGTTAGGGTTAGGGTTAGGGTTAGGGTTAGGGTTAGGGTTAGGGTTAGGGTTAGGGTTAGGGTTAGGGTTAGGGTTAGGGTTAGGGTTAGGGTTAGGGTTAGGGTTAGGGTTAGGGTTAGGGTTAGGGTTAGGGTTAGGGTTAGGGTTAGGGTTAGGGTTAGGGTTAGGGTTAGGGTTAGGGTTAGGGTTAGGGTTAGGGTTAGGGTTAGGGTTAGGGTTAGGGTTAGGGTTAGGGTTAGGGTTAGGGTTAGGGTTAGGGTTAGGGTTAGGGTTAGGGTTAGGGTTAGGGTTAGGGTTAGGGTTAGGGTTAGGGTTAGGGTTAGGGTTAGGGTTAGGGTTAGGGTTAGGGTTAGGGTTAGGGTTAGGGTTAGGGTTAGGGTTAGGGTTAGGGTTAGGGTTAGGGTTAGGGTTAGGGTTAGGGTTAGGGTTAGGGTTAGGGTTAGGGTTAGGGTTAGGGTTAGGGTTAGGGTTAGGGTTAGGGTTAGGGTTAGGGTTAGGGTTAGGGTTAGGGTTAGGGTTAGGGTTAGGGTTAGGGTTAGGGTTAGGGTTAGGGTTAGGGTTAGGGTTAGGGTTAGGGTTAGGGTTAGGGTTAGGGTTAGGGTTAGGGTTAGGGTTAGGGTTAGGGTTAGGGTTAGGGTTAGGGTTAGGGTTAGGGTTAGGGTTAGGGTTAGGGTTAGGGTTAGGGTTAGGGTTAGGGTTAGGGTTAGGGTTAGGGTTAGGGTTAGGGTTAGGGTTAGGGTTAGGGTTAGGGTTAGGGTTAGGGTTAGGGTTAGGGTTAGGGTTAGGGTTAGGGTTAGGGTTAGGGTTAGGGTTAGGGTTAGGGTTAGGGTTAGGGTTAGGGTTAGGGTTAGGGTTAGGGTTAGGGTTAGGGTTAGGGTTAGGGTTAGGGTTAGGGTTAGGGTTAGGGTTAGGGTTAGGGTTAGGGTTAGGGTTAGGGTTAGGGTTAGGGTTAGGGTTAGGGTTAGGGTTAGGGTTAGGGTTAGGGTTAGGGTTAGGGTTAGGGTTAGGGTTAGGGTTAGGGTTAGGGTTAGGGTTAGGGTTAGGGTTAGGGTTAGGGTTAGGGTTAGGGTTAGGGTTAGGGTTAGGGTTAGGGTTAGGGTTAGGGTTAGGGTTAGGGTTAGGGTTAGGGTTAGGGTTAGGGTTAGGGTTAGGGTTAGGGTTAGGGTTAGGGTTAGGGTTAGGGTTAGGGTTAGGGTTAGGGTTAGGGTTAGGGTTAGGGTTAGGGTTAGGGTTAGGGTTAGGGTTAGGGTTAGGGTTAGGGTTAGGGTTAGGGTTAGGGTTAGGGTTAGGGTTAGGGTTAGGGTTAGGGTTAGGGTTAGGGTTAGGGTTAGGGTTAGGGTTAGGGTTAGGGTTAGGGTTAGGGTTAGGGTTAGGGTTAGGGTTAGGGTTAGGGTTAGGGTTAGGGTTAGGGTTAGGGTTAGGGTTAGGGTTAGGGTTAGGGTTAGGGTTAGGGTTAGGGTTAGGGTTAGGGTTAGGGTTAGGGTTAGGGTTAGGGTTAGGGTTAGGGTTAGGGTTAGGGTTAGGGTTAGGGTTAGGGTTAGGGTTAGGGTTAGGGTTAGGGTTAGGGTTAGGGTTAGGGTTAGGGTTAGGGTTAGGGTTAGGGTTAGGGTTAGGGTTAGGGTTAGGGTTAGGGTTAGGGTTAGGGTTAGGGTTAGGGTTAGGGTTAGGGTTAGGGTTAGGGTTAGGGTTAGGGTTAGGGTTAGGGTTAGGGTTAGGGTTAGGGTTAGGGTTAGGGTTAGGGTTAGGGTTAGGGTTAGGGTTAGGGTTAGGGTTAGGGTTAGGGTTAGGGTTAGGGTTAGGGTTAGGGTTAGGGTTAGGGTTAGGGTTAGGGTTAGGGTTAGGGTTAGGGTTAGGGTTAGGGTTAGGGTTAGGGTTAGGGTTAGGGTTAGGGTTAGGGTTAGGGTTAGGGTTAGGGTTAGGGTTAGGGTTAGGGTTAGGGTTAGGGTTAGGGTTAGGGTTAGGGTTAGGGTTAGGGTTAGGGTTAGGGTTAGGGTTAGGGTTAGGGTTAGGGTTAGGGTTAGGGTTAGGGTTAGGGTTAGGGTTAGGGTTAGGGTTAGGGTTAGGGTTAGGGTTAGGGTTAGGGTTAGGGTTAGGGTTAGGGTTAGGGTTAGGGTTAGGGTTAGGGTTAGGGTTAGGGTTAGGGTTAGGGTTAGGGTTAGGGTTAGGGTTAGGGTTAGGGTTAGGGTTAGGGTTAGGGTTAGGGTTAGGGTTAGGGTTAGGGTTAGGGTTAGGGTTAGGGTTAGGGTTAGGGTTAGGGTTAGGGTTAGGG
Organism: Rhinoraja longicauda; assembly: GCF_053455715.1. Lineage (NCBI taxonomy): Eukaryota > Metazoa > Chordata > Chondrichthyes > Rajiformes > Arhynchobatidae > Rhinoraja > Rhinoraja longicauda. Next base: position 11,148 of record NW_027603341.1, read on the forward strand.
TTAGGGTTAGGGTTAGGGTTAGGGTTAGGGTTAGGGTTAGGGTTAGGGTTAGGGTTAGGGTTAGGGTTAGGGTTAGGGTTAGGGTTAGGGTTAGGGTTAGGGTTAGGGTTAGGGTTAGGGTTAGGGTTAGGGTTAGGGTTAGGGTTAGGGTTAGGGTTAGGGTTAGGGTTAGGGTTAGGGTTAGGGTTAGGGTTAGGGTTAGGGTTAGGGTTAGGGTTAGGGTTAGGGTTAGGGTTAGGGTTAGGGTTAGGGTTAGGGTTAGGGTTAGGGTTAGGGTTAGGGTTAGGGTTAGGGTTAGGGTTAGGGTTAGGGTTAGGGTTAGGGTTAGGGTTAGGGTTAGGGTTAGGGTTAGGGTTAGGGTTAGGGTTAGGGTTAGGGTTAGGGTTAGGGTTAGGGTTAGGGTTAGGGTTAGGGTTAGGGTTAGGGTTAGGGTTAGGGTTAGGGTTAGGGTTAGGGTTAGGGTTAGGGTTAGGGTTAGGGTTAGGGTTAGGGTTAGGGTTAGGGTTAGGGTTAGGGTTAGGGTTAGGGTTAGGGTTAGGGTTAGGGTTAGGGTTAGGGTTAGGGTTAGGGTTAGGGTTAGGGTTAGGGTTAGGGTTAGGGTTAGGGTTAGGGTTAGGGTTAGGGTTAGGGTTAGGGTTAGGGTTAGGGTTAGGGTTAGGGTTAGGGTTAGGGTTAGGGTTAGGGTTAGGGTTAGGGTTAGGGTTAGGGTTAGGGTTAGGGTTAGGGTTAGGGTTAGGGTTAGGGTTAGGGTTAGGGTTAGGGTTAGGGTTAGGGTTAGGGTTAGGGTTAGGGTTAGGGTTAGGGTTAGGGTTAGGGTTAGGGTTAGGGTTAGGGTTAGGGTTAGGGTTAGGGTTAGGGTTAGGGTTAGGGTTAGGGTTAGGGTTAGGGTTAGGGTTAGGGTTAGGGTTAGGGTTAGGGTTAGGGTTAGGGTTAGGGTTAGGGTTAGGGTTAGGGTTAGGGTTAGGGTTAGGGTTAGGGTTAGGGTTAGGGTTAGGGTTAGGGTTAGGGTTAGGGTTAGGGTTAGGGTTAGGGTTAGGGTTAGGGTTAGGGTTAGGGTTAGGGTTAGGGTTAGGGTTAGGGTTAGGGTTAGGGTTAGGGTTAGGGTTAGGGTTAGGGTTAGGGTTAGGGTTAGGGTTAGGGTTAGGGTTAGGGTTAGGGTTAGGGTTAGGGTTAGGGTTAGGGTTAGGGTTAGGGTTAGGGTTAGGGTTAGGGTTAGGGTTAGGGTTAGGGTTAGGGTTAGGGTTAGGGTTAGGGTTAGGGTTAGGGTTAGGGTTAGGGTTAGGGTTAGGGTTAGGGTTAGGGTTAGGGTTAGGGTTAGGGTTAGGGTTAGGGTTAGGGTTAGGGTTAGGGTTAGGGTTAGGGTTAGGGTTAGGGTTAGGGTTAGGGTTAGGGTTAGGGTTAGGGTTAGGGTTAGGGTTAGGGTTAGGGTTAGGGTTAGGGTTAGGGTTAGGGTTAGGGTTAGGGTTAGGGTTAGGGTTAGGGTTAGGGTTAGGGTTAGGGTTAGGGTTAGGGTTAGGGTTAGGGTTAGGGTTAGGGTTAGGGTTAGGGTTAGGGTTAGGGTTAGGGTTAGGGTTAGGGTTAGGGTTAGGGTTAGGGTTAGGGTTAGGGTTAGGGTTAGGGTTAGGGTTAGGGTTAGGGTTAGGGTTAGGGTTAGGGTTAGGGTTAGGGTTAGGGTTAGGGTTAGGGTTAGGGTTAGGGTTAGGGTTAGGGTTAGGGTTAGGGTTAGGGTTAGGGTTAGGGTTAGGGTTAGGGTTAGGGTTAGGGTTAGGGTTAGGGTTAGGGTTAGGGTTAGGGTTAGGGTTAGGGTTAGGGTTAGGGTTAGGGTTAGGGTTAGGGTTAGGGTTAGGGTTAGGGTTAGGGTTAGGGTTAGGGTTAGGGTTAGGGTTAGGGTTAGGGTTAGGGTTAGGGTTAGGGTTAGGGTTAGGGTTAGGGTTAGGGTTAGGGTTAGGGTTAGGGTTAGGGTTAGGGTTAGGGTTAGGGTTAGGGTTAGGGTTAGGGTTAGGGTTAGGGTTAGGGTTAGGGTTAGGGTTAGGGTTAGGGTTAGGGTTAGGGTTAGGGTTAGGGTTAGGGTTAGGGTTAGGGTTAGGGTTAGGGTTAGGGTTAGGGTTAGGGTTAGGGTTAGGGTTAGGGTTAGGGTTAGGGTTAGGGTTAGGGTTAGGGTTAGGGTTAGGGTTAGGGTTAGGGTTAGGGTTAGGGTTAGGGTTAGGGTTAGGGTTAGGGTTAGGGTTAGGGTTAGGGTTAGGGTTAGGGTTAGGGTTAGGGTTAGGGTTAGGGTTAGGGTTAGGGTTAGGGTTAGGGTTAGGGTTAGGGTTAGGGTTAGGGTTAGGGTTAGGGTTAGGGTTAGGGTTAGGGTTAGGGTTAGGGTTAGGGTTAGGGTTAGGGTTAGGGTTAGGGTTAGGGTTAGGGTTAGGGTTAGGGTTAGGGTTAGGGTTAGGGTTAGGGTTAGGGTTAGGGTTAGGGTTAGGGTTAGGGTTAGGGTTAGGGTTAGGGTTAGGGTTAGGGTTAGGGTTAGGGTTAGGGTTAGGGTTAGGGTTAGGGTTAGGGTTAGGGTTAGGGTTAGGGTTAGGGTTAGGGTTAGGGTTAGGGTTAGGGTTAGGGTTAGGGTTAGGGTTAGGGTTAGGGTTAGGGTTAGGGTTAGGGTTAGGGTTAGGGTTAGGGTTAGGGTTAGGGTTAGGGTTAGGGTTAGGGTTAGGGTTAGGGTTAGGGTTAGGGTTAGGGTTAGGGTTAGGGTTAGGGTTAGGGTTAGGGTTAGGGTTAGGGTTAGGGTTAGGGTTAGGGTTAGGGTTAGGGTTAGGGTTAGGGTTAGGGTTAGGGTTAGGGTTAGGGTTAGGGTTAGGGTTAGGGTTAGGGTTAGGGTTAGGGTTAGGGTTAGGGTTAGGGTTAGGGTTAGGGTTAGGGTTAGGGTTAGGGTTAGGGTTAGGGTTAGGGTTAGGGTTAGGGTTAGGGTTAGGGTTAGGGTTAGGGTTAGGGTTAGGGTTAGGGTTAGGGTTAGGGTTAGGGTTAGGGTTAGGGTTAGGGTTAGGGTTAGGGTTAGGGTTAGGGTTAGGGTTAGGGTTAGGGTTAGGGTTAGGGTTAGGGTTAGGGTTAGGGTTAGGGTTAGGGTTAGGGTTAGGGTTAGGGTTAGGGTTAGGGTTAGGGTTAGGGTTAGGGTTAGGGTTAGGGTTAGGGTTAGGGTTAGGGTTAGGGTTAGGGTTAGGGTTAGGGTTAGGGTTAGGGTTAGGGTTAGGGTTAGGGTTAGGGTTAGGGTTAGGGTTAGGGTTAGGGTTAGGGTTAGGGTTAGGGTTAGGGTTAGGGTTAGGGTTAGGGTTAGGGTTAGGGTTAGGGTTAGGGTTAGGGTTAGGGTTAGGGTTAGGGTTAGGGTTAGGGTTAGGGTTAGGGTTAGGGTTAGGGTTAGGGTTAGGGTTAGGGTTAGGGTTAGGGTTAGGGTTAGGGTTAGGGTTAGGGTTAGGGTTAGGGTTAGGGTTAGGGTTAGGGTTAGGGTTAGGGTTAGGGTTAGGGTTAGGGTTAGGGTTAGGGTTAGGGTTAGGGTTAGGGTTAGGGTTAGGGTTAGGGTTAGGGTTAGGGTTAGGGTTAGGGTTAGGGTTAGGGTTAGGGTTAGGGTTAGGGTTAGGGTTAGGGTTAGGGTTAGGGTTAGGGTTAGGGTTAGGGTTAGGGTTAGGGTTAGGGTTAGGGTTAGGGTTAGGGTTAGGGTTAGGGTTAGGGTTAGGGTTAGGGTTAGGGTTAGGGTTAGGGTTAGGGTTAGGGTTAGGGTTAGGGTTAGGGTTAGGGTTAGGGTTAGGGTTAGGGTTAGGGTTAGGGTTAGGGTTAGGGTTAGGGTTAGGGTTAGGGTTAGGGTTAGGGTTAGGGTTAGGGTTAGGGTTAGGGTTAGGGTTAGGGTTAGGGTTAGGGTTAGGGTTAGGGTTAGGGTTAGGGTTAGGGTTAGGGTTAGGGTTAGGGTTAGGGTTAGGGTTAGGGTTAGGGTTAGGGTTAGGGTTAGGGTTAGGGTTAGGGTTAGGGTTAGGGTTAGGGTTAGGGTTAGGGTTAGGGTTAGGGTTAGGGTTAGGGTTAGGGTTAGGGTTAGGGTTAGGGTTAGGGTTAGGGTTAGGGTTAGGGTTAGGGTTAGGGTTAGGGTTAGGGTTAGGGTTAGGGTTAGGGTTAGGGTTAGGGTTAGGGTTAGGGTTAGGGTTAGGGTTAGGGTTAGGGTTAGGGTTAGGGTTAGGGTTAGGGTTAGGGTTAGGGTTAGGGTTAGGGTTAGGGTTAGGGTTAGGGTTAGGGTTAGGGTTAGGGTTAGGGTTAGGGTTAGGGTTAGGGTTAGGGTTAGGGTTAGGGTTAGGGTTAGGGTTAGGGTTAGGGTTAGGGTTAGGGTTAGGGTTAGGGTTAGGGTTAGGGTTAGGGTTAGGGTTAGGGTTAGGGTTAGGGTTAGGGTTAGGGTTAGGGTTAGGGTTAGGGTTAGGGTTAGGGTTAGGGTTAGGGTTAGGGTTAGGGTTAGGGTTAGGGTTAGGGTTAGGGTTAGGGTTAGGGTTAGGGTTAGGGTTAGGGTTAGGGTTAGGGTTAGGGTTAGGGTTAGGGTTAGGGTTAGGGTTAGGGTTAGGGTTAGGGTTAGGGTTAGGGTTAGGGTTAGGGTTAGGGTTAGGGTTAGGGTTAGGGTTAGGGTTAGGGTTAGGGTTAGGGTTAGGGTTAGGGTTAGGGTTAGGGTTAGGGTTAGGGTTAGGGTTAGGGTTAGGGTTAGGGTTAGGGTTAGGGTTAGGGTTAGGGTTAGGGTTAGGGTTAGGGTTAGGGTTAGGGTTAGGGTTAGGGTTAGGGTTAGGGTTAGGGTTAGGGTTAGGGTTAGGGTTAGGGTTAGGGTTAGGGTTAGGGTTAGGGTTAGGGTTAGGGTTAGGGTTAGGGTTAGGGTTAGGGTTAGGGTTAGGGTTAGGGTTAGGGTTAGGGTTAGGGTTAGGGTTAGGGTTAGGGTTAGGGTTAGGGTTAGGGTTAGGGTTAGGGTTAGGGTTAGGGTTAGGGTTAGGGTTAGGGTTAGGGTTAGGGTTAGGGTTAGGGTTAGGGTTAGGGTTAGGGTTAGGGTTAGGGTTAGGGTTAGGGTTAGGGTTAGGGTTAGGGTTAGGGTTAGGGTTAGGGTTAGGGTTAGGGTTAGGGTTAGGGTTAGGGTTAGGGTTAGGGTTAGGGTTAGGGTTAGGGTTAGGGTTAGGGTTAGGGTTAGGGTTAGGGTTAGGGTTAGGGTTAGGGTTAGGGTTAGGGTTAGGGTTAGGGTTAGGGTTAGGGTTAGGGTTAGGGTTAGGGTTAGGGTTAGGGTTAGGGTTAGGGTTAGGGTTAGGGTTAGGGTTAGGGTTAGGGTTAGGGTTAGGGTTAGGGTTAGGGTTAGGGTTAGGGTTAGGGTTAGGGTTAGGGTTAGGGTTAGGGTTAGGGTTAGGGTTAGGGTTAGGGTTAGGGTTAGGGTTAGGGTTAGGGTTAGGGTTAGGGTTAGGGTTAGGGTTAGGGTTAGGGTTAGGGTTAGGGTTGGGTTAGGGTTAGGGTTAGGGTTAGGGTTAGGGTTAGGGTTAGGGTTAGGGTTAGGGTTAGGGTTAGGGTTAGGGTTAGGGTTAGGGTTAGGGTTGGGTTAGGGTTAGGGTTAGGGTTAGGGTTAGGGTTAGG
>NW_027603342.1:0-16722 GCF_053455715.1 Rhinoraja longicauda
GTGGGATTGCTGAGCCTTGGGGAAGTTGTGGGTTTTTGCAGATCCACATGTGCTCGCTGTTTCTGACAACAAAATGGCTGCCACATGTGCTCGCTGTTTCTGGCAACAAAATGGCCGCCACATGTGCTCGCTGTTTCTGGCAACAAAATGGCCGCCACATGTGCTCGCTGTTTCTGGCAACAAAATGGCCGCCACATGTGCTCGCTGTTTCTGGAAACAAAATGGCCACCACGTGCTCGCTGTTTCTGGCAACAAAATGGCCGCCACGTGCTCGCTGTTTCTGTCAACAAAATGGCCTTCTGAGGCAGAGACTCCCAGATTCACAACTCTCTGACTGAAAAAGTATCTCCTCATCTCCATTCTAAATGGCCGACCCCTTATTCTTAAACTGTGGCCCCTTGTTCTGGACTACCCCAACATTCGGAACATGTTTCCTGCCTCGTATGTGTCCAAATCCTTAATAATCTTGTACGTTTCGATAAGATCCCCCTCAGTCTTCTAAATTCCAGCGAGTATAACCTAGTCTATCCAGTCTTTCTTCATATGAAAGTCCTGCCATCCCAGGGATCGATCTAGTGAACCTTCTCTGTACTCCCTCTAAGGCTAGAATGTCTTTCCTCAGGTTAGGAGACCAAAACTGCACACAATACTCCAGGTGCGGTCTCACCAATGCCCTGTACAACTGCAGCTGAACGTCCCTGCTCCTAAACTCAAATCCACTTGCTATGAATGCCAACATACCATTCACTTTCTTCACTGCCTGCTGCACCTGCATGCTTGCTTTCAATGACTGGTGCACCATGACACCCAGGTCACGTTGCATCTCCCCTTCTCCAAATCGGTCACCATTCAGGTAATACTCTGCTTTCCTGTTCTTGCCGCCAAAGTGGATAACCTCACATTTATCCACATTATATTGCATCTGCCATGCATTTGCCCACTCGCCTAATCTATCCAAGTCACTCTGCAGCCTCCTAGCATCCTCCTCGCAGCTAACTCTGCCACCCAGCTTCATGGCATCCGCAAACTTAGAGATGTTGCATTCAATTCCCTCGTCCAAATCATTAATATATATTGTAAATAACTGGGGTCCCAGCACTGAGCCTTGCGGTACCCCACTAGTCACTGCCTGCCATTCCGAAAAGGACCCGTTTATTCCTACTCTTTGCTTGCTGTCCGCCAACCAATTTTCTATCCACCTCAACACTGAACCCCCAATACCATGTGCTTTAAGTTTGTACACTAATCTCCTATGTGGGACCTTGTCGAAGGCCTTCTGAAAGTCCAGATATAACACATCGACTGGTTCTCCCTTGTCCACTCTACTAGTTACATCCTTGAAAAATTCTATAAGATTCGTCAGACATGATTTGCCTTTCATAAATCCATGCTGACTTTGTCCGATGATTTGACCACTTTCCAAATGTGATGCTATCACATCTTTAATAACTGACTCTAGGATTTTCCCCACTACCGATGTTAGGCTAACTGGTCTATAATTCCCCGTTTTCTCTCTCCCTCCCATTTTAAAAAGTGGGGTTACATTAGCTACCCCCCAGTCCTCAGGAACTACTCCAGAATCTAAAGAGTTTTGAAAAATTATCACTAATGCATCCACTATTTGTGAGGCTACTTCCTTAAGCACTCTGGGATGCAGCCTATCTGGCCCTGGGGATTTATCGGCCTTTAATCCATTTAATTTACCTAACACCACTTCCCGACTAACCGGGATTTCCCTCAGTTCCTCCATCTCATTAGACCCCCGGTCCCCTGCTATTTCCAGCAGACTGTTTATGTCTTCCTTAGTGAAGACAGAACCAAAGTATTTGTTCAATTGGTCTGCCATCTCCTTGTTCCCTATGATCAATTCACCTGTTTACGACTGCAAGGGACCTACATTTGTCTTAACTAGTATTTTTCTCTTCACATATCTATAAAAGCTTTTGCAGTCAGTTTTTATGTTCCTTGCCAGTTTTCTCTCATAATCTATTTTCCCTTTCCTAATTAAGCCCTTTGTCCTCCTCTGCTGGACTCTGAATTTCTCCCAGTCCTCTGGTATACTTTTTCTCGCTAATTTATATGCTTCATCTTTTGTTTTAATACTATCCTTGATGTCCCTTGTTAGCCACGGATGCACTACCTTTCCTAGTTTGTTCTTTTGCCAAACTGTGATGAACAATTGTTGTAGTTCATCCATGCGACCTTTAAATGCCTTCCATTGCATGTCCACCGTCAACCCTTTAAGTATAAATTGCCAGTCTATCTTGGACAATTCACGCCTCATACACTCAAAGTTACCTTTCTTTAAGTTCAGAACACTTGCTTCTGAATTGACTTTGTCACTCTCCATCCTAATGAAGAACTCTACCATGTTATGGTCACTCTTGCCCAAGGGGCCTCGCACAACAAGACTGCTAACTAACCCTTCCTCATTATTCAATACCCAGTCTAGAATGGCCTGCTCTCTCGTTGGTTCCTCGACATCTTGGTTTAGAAAACCATCTCTCAAACATTCCAAGAAATCCTCTTGCTCAGCACCCCTGCCAATTTGGTTCACCCAATCTATATGTAGATTGAAGTCACCCATTATAACTGCTGCACCTTTAGTGCACGCATTTCAAATTTCCTGTTTGAGTGCACGCATTTCTAATTTCGCTGTTTCTGTCAACAAAATGGCCGCCACATGTGCTCGCTGTTTCTGTCAACAAAATGGCCGCCACATGTGCTCGCTGTTTCTGTCAACAAAATGGCCTTCTGAGGCAGAGAACCCCAGATTCACAACTCTCTGACTGAAAAAGTTTCTCCTCATCTCCATTCTAAATGGCCTACCCATTATTCTTAAACTGTGGCCCCTGGTTCTGGACTCCCCCAACATTGGGAACATGTCTCCTGCCTCTAACGTGTCTAACCCTTTAATAATCTTATATGTTTCAATAAGATCCCCTCTCATCCTTCTAAATTCCAGTGTATACAAGCCTAATCGCACCAGTCTTTCAACATATGACAGTCCCACCATTCCGGGAATTAACCTAGTAAACCTACACTGCACGCCCTCAATAGCAGGAATATCCTTCCTCAAATTTGGAGACCAAAACTGCACACAGTACTCCAGGTGCGGTCTCACTAGGGCCCTGTACAACTGCAGAAGGACCTCTTTGCTCCTATACTCAACTCCTCTTGTTATGAAGGCCAACATTCCATTGGCTTGTTCCATAAGGTTTTCCGTTGTGCTGGTTGACTCTATAACTATAAATAGAGTGGGATTGTGTGACTGGAAGACTGCCGGGGATGAGTCGAGAATTGCCCTCTGTTTGCTTTTCCGCGGTTGGCCATAATTTAGAAACCAACCGCACTCGCTTGAAAATAACATTTTATATCCAAGATTCAATTTGCCAACTGTTGCGAGCTATGCTTCTATACTCAACTCCTCTTGTTATGAAGGCCAACATGCCATTGGCTTTCTTCACTGCCTGCTGTACCTGCATGCTTCCTTTCAGTGACTGAAGCACTAGGACACCCAGATCTCGTTGTACGTCCCCTTTTCCTAACTTGACAGCATTTAGATAATACTCTGCCTTCCTATTCTTACCACCAAAGTGGATAACCTCACACTTATCCACATTAAACTGCATCTGCCTTGTATCTGCCCACTCACACAACCTGCCCAAGTCACCATGCAACCTCATAGCATCTTCCTCACAGTTCACTCTGCCACCCAGCATTGTATCATCTGCAAATTTGCCGTCTGCAGTCGCTCCAGTCTTTCAACATACGACAGTCCCGCCATTCCGGGAATTAACCTGGTGAACCTATGCTGCACACCCTCAATAGCAAGGACGCCCTTCCTCAAATTTGGAGACCAAAACTGCACGCAGTACTCCAGGTGCGGTCTCACCAGGGCCCTGTACAACTGCAGAAGGACCTCTTTGCTACTAAACTCAAACTAGGAGACCAAAACTGGTCTATTGTGTACATGGTTGGAGGTGTGAATGTAAAACAAGGGCCGAAGCTGCCTTCATGTCTGGTTACTCCAATGTGATCATTGCTTCTATTGTGTATCCCTGAGCTCTGGAATAAAGTGGAGATAGTTTTGGAGAGTTTGAGAAAGGGAGGGAGGGAGGGAGAGGGGGAGAGAGAGAGATTCACCCACGTACAAACAAACTGAAAAAGCTACGAGCTTTAATTTATAGAAACAGAAACATAGAAAATAGGTGCAGGAGTAGGCCATTCGTCCCTTCGAGCCTGTACGCACCGCCATTCAATATGATCATGGCTGATCATCCAGCTCAGTAGCCTGTACCTGCCTTCCGTAAAATTCCGCCTTCCCCGATGATTCTGGCATCTCTCCACTGGTTCCCTGTACGGTACAGAATCAACTTCACATACAAAGCCCTATTCACATACAAAGCCCTAAATGGACATTCCCCCCCCTCAAAAATCTTCTAACCCCCCTCTCTAACTCCAGGCCCCTCAGGTCGGCCGACTTGGGGCTACTCACTATCCCGCGGTCTAGGCTTAAGCTCAGCGGTGACCGAGCTTATGCGGTTGCAGCTCCTAGACTGTGGAACAGAATCCCTCTCCCCATCACAACTGCCCCCTCCATCCACTCCTTTAAGTCCAGGCTCTAAACCTATTTCTACTCCCTAGCGTTTGAGGCTCATTGAGGAGGCGCTGGGAACTGTTTGCGTGCTACTGTATGTTTCATTTATTTTCTATTGGAATCTAATGAAATGCACAGCACTTTGGTCAACGTGGGTTGTTTATAAATGTGCGACACAAATAAAATTGACTTGACTTGACTTCTCTCCAGACCCCCTGATCCCTTTAGCCACAAGGGCCACATCCAACTCTCTCTTAATGCACCGCGGTATTTGCTTACTAAAATGGCGGGGTTTGCTTACTGAAATGGCTGGGGCAGAGCGCACAGCGGCGGGGTTTGCTTACTAAAATGGCGGGGCAGAGCGCACAGCGGCGGGGTTTGCTTACTGAAATGGCTGGGGCAGAGCGCACAGCGGCGGGGTTTGCTTACTAAAATGGTGGGCAGAGCGCACAGCGGCGGGGTTTGCTTACTAAAGTGGCGGGGGTTCTTACTGATATTGCGGGTTTGCTCACTAAATTGGCGGGGTTTCCTTACTGAAATGGCGGGGTTGCTTATTAAAATGGCGGGGGGGAGTTTGCTTACTAAAATGGCGGAGGAAGAGGGGGGAGTGGCGGGGTTTGATTACTGAAATGGCGAGGGGAGAGCGCACAGCGGCGGGGTTTGCTTAATAAAATGGCGGGAGGAGAGCGCACAACGGCGGTATTTGCTTACTAAAATGGCGGGGTAGCTTACTGAATGGCTGGGACAGAGCGCACAGCGGCGGCGTTTGCTTACTAAAATGGCGGGGGCAGTGAGAGAGGCGGGGTTTGCTTACTGAAATGGCGGGAGGGATGCTGACTGAAATGGCTGGGGAGAGCGAAATGCGGCTGGGTTTGCTTACTAAAATGGCGGGGATTGCTTACTGAAATGGATGGGTTTGCTTACTAAAAGGGCGGGGTTTCCTTACTGGAATGGCGGGGTTGCTTACTAAAATGGCGGGGGCAGAGCGCACAGCGGCGGGGTTTGATTACTGAAATGGCGGGGGGAGAGCGCACAGCGGCGGGGTTTGATTAGAACGGCGAAGGAAGAGGGGGGAGCGGCGGGGTTTGCTTACTAAAATGGCGGGAGGAGAGCGCTCTGCGGCGGTATTTGCTTACTAAAATGGCGGGGTAGCTTACTGAAATGGCTGGGTTAGAGCGCACAGCGGCTGGGTTTGCTTACTAAAATGGCGGGGAGGGAGCGCTCTGCGCCGGTATTTGCTTACTAAAATGGCGGGGTAGTTTACTGAAATGGCTGGGACAGAGCGCACAGCGGCGGGGTTTGCTTACTAAAATGGCGTGGGCAGAAAGTGCGGCGGGGTTTGCTTACTGAAATGGCGGGGTTTGCTTACTAAAATGGCGGGGTTTGCTTAGGATTCCTAAATTGAACTGATACAATCTGCATTTTGGAATATGTGGCAACTGGAATAAATATAGAGAGTCAGAGAGAGAGAGAGAGAGAGAGAGAGCACTTGCCTCTTTTATTGATTATGGGATAAAGAATAAACAAGAGTTGTGTGTTTTATCCAAAATATTTATTAATGTGGGATTCATAACTTGAACAAATACAATCTGCATTTTGGAATATACAGCAACTTATATAAATATTTATTTATGTAGGATTCAGAAATTGAACTAATACAATCTGCAATTTGGAATATGCAGCAACTTAAATATTTATTGATGTAGGATTCATAAATTGAACTAATACAATCTGCAGTATAAGAAAATAACTGCAGATGCTGGTACAAATCGATTTATTCACAAAATGCTGGAGTAACTCAGCAGGTCAGGCAGCATCTCGGGAGAGAAGGAATGGGTAAAGTCCGAAGAAGGGTCTCGACCCGAAACGTCACCCATTCCTTCTCTCCCGAGATGCTGCCTGACCTGCTGAGTTGTTCCAGCATTTTGTGAATAATACAATCTGCATTTTGGAATATGTAGCAGCTGGAATAAATATAGAGAGTCAGAGAGAGAGAGTCAGAGAGAGAGAGAGTCAGAGAGTCAGAGAGTCAGAGAGAGAGAGTCAGAGAGAGAGAGAGAGAGAGTCAGAGAGTCAGAGAGAGAGAGAGAGAGAGAGAGAGAGAGAGAGAGAGAGAGAGAGAGAGAGAGAGAGAGAGAGAGAGAGAGAGAGAGAGAGAGAGAGAGAGAGAGAGAGAGTTAGTTAGTTTATGAATGAGCCGCAGCGCTGAGGTGAGCGGATATTTCACCGCGCTCTTCACCTGCTCCCTGAACTTGGACTGGATCACCGCGTAAATAAATGTGTTGGTGCAACAGCTGAGATTCCTCAGCAAATACCCGACGTTGTTAAAGATATATTGGGAATCATTCCGATCATTCCCAATCCCTGTGATCTGATAATAGACGAAGTTTACAACCGCCGTCAGCCACAGGAGGATGAAGCTGCCGGAGATGGTGAAGTGTAAAACCACAGACCTCCTCCTGCTCTCCATCTCCGGGTCACTGCGCTTCTCCCCCTTGCTCTCACCCCTCAGCCCCTGACGGACCCGACTGGCCACTAAAATATGCCGGACTGTCAGAGCGTTGAGCAGCAGGATCACAGCGAAAGGGAGGAGCGGAGTTAAAACCGTGTCGAACCAGTCAAATGCCACCCACCCGGGGTCAGTGTAAACACTGTCCACCAGGTCACAGCCCCACGGGACATTGTCGATGGTTGTCAGGGGTTCCAGTGTGAAGTAGCGGGGAACGTTTTTCAGACACAGCAGAACGCCGGCTGTTGCGAGAACCGCAGCCGCAGTTTTCCCGGTGCAATATTTAGTTTTCAGCTTCTGGCAACAAATGGCGACAAAGCGATCAAAGGTGAAAGTGACGGTGAACCAGACAGAACAGTCTGTAGCTGAATACCTCAGTACAGCGTTAACACTGCACACAGGGGTGATGGACAGGAAACTCCAATCAAAGTAATGTTATCGGATCTGATACAAAATGACCTCGGTGATCAGGGCCAGTAGATCGGCCGCTGCCATGGCCACCAGGTAGCGAGTGGTGCAGGTGGAGAGGCCGCACTTTCCCCGGGACAGGATCACAATCGCCACTAAATTCACTGCGGAAAGAGAAGGGGAGCGGACACTGGGCATTACTGAACACGGTCTCCGGGGCTGAACACCGGCTCCACATTCAGCTGGAGATCAGGAGTGTTGGAGTCGGTGCGCGGCTGCAGGTTTAACAATGTCAGACCCGGCTCCGACTGTGCCCGACCTGCCTGCTTCATGGGAGAGGAGATAAGGCGACGGGCGGGGTAAAGGGCGGTGAGGGAACGAGCAGCCGCCCGCTACAATAGGCGGAATGGTCCTGTCTACAGTTAACCCCGCTCAAAGTCTCTGATGGGGCCGGATTCACAGACTTAACCGTGACCGGCCGCGTTTAACCAGGGCTCTGGGAACTCGGCATCTGATGGGGACGACGAGGGTTCCAGAGGGAAGGCAGGGATAACTTAGGATCCGGCAGCAGAGTGGCTCGCTAATGGGTTCATTCCTCAGTTCGGTAACAACACACGCCGGTAGATCCGCGGCCACCGGTTCAGGAGATCGATCCAATTATTGACCAACAGGCGGGTGGAATCCGACTGTGACAGACTCCACAGACAGACGTGTCCACAGGAGCGGGTGTTCACTCTGATCAATAACTCAGACACAGTGACTTCACAATGTAAACCCCTTCCCAGTCACACCGTCCCGGAGAGCTGCCTGTCCCGAGCACTGGGACAACTCTGGGCAAAGTCCCACTGAAGGCAAGAACAACATTCTAGTGGGTCCCGGCAGTGGGAGAAAGAGAGGGTTCGTTTCGGCTGTCTGAAAATGAGAAAAATCACAGCGTTAATTCAAAGATATTTCACTGAGAGGATTGATATACTTCACATATTCTTGTACAACGGTCATCAGTTGTGAATCATGTAACACGATCAGAATCAGGTCAACACCGGTTAACAGACGGAGTTATAAAACTTGAATTGTTCTGATCACTTACCAGGGACTCCAACGGCAGCAATGACCACGTACAAGATTTTCTCCACGTCTAAATATACCAAAAACTTTTCCAACATGTTCTCTACCCAGCGACGTGTCCCGTGAGCTACCGGTAATCTCTCGGAATGAAATGCTGGGGCAGAACATTCCCGGAAATTTTATACCATTTTCCGTTCCACCGGGAGCGGAAAGTTTTAGCAGAGTGTAAAAATAGAGATTTTGAAATGATTCGCAAACAGATGACATCAGCCAAGTGAAATCCCTGCTGAGACAGGTCGTGATTTATTCAGGGAATTGATTGAGAAACTCCAAAGACTTGGAATTGTGGCGATACTGAGGAATGGAAATTGGGAGCGGCATTGTTCCAGCAAAGGAGATATTGGTTCAAACTCCATCAGGTCCAACTCTCCACCACGTGTTGGTTATCTGATTTCCTTCACTCAGCAAGGCAATCCCAAATTCAAGGGACCGTCTCAGGGCTTCTGGTGCCCAGTTTGAAGGTGGACTGGACAGCCTTTGTCCACAACGTGATGAATTAGTTCAACAGATCACCTCAGACTAAAATGGACCCTCCACTCTGTTTTAACACTCAATGTGATCGCGGCTGAACTGATTGTAACCTCAAACCCAAACTCCCGGCGATCCCTAGTAAGCATTTAGTCCTTGCTTGCCTGGAATCGATCTGGCTTTGCCACTTCCTCCAAACCAGAGGCGTAGCTATGGGCACTCGCATGGGCCCTAGCTACGCCTGCCTCTTTGTCGGGTACGTCGAACAATCCCTGTTCCAGACGTACACTGGCCCCATCCCCGAACTCTACCTCCGCTACATCGACGACTGCATTGGTGCTACCTCTTGCACCCATGCAGAACTCACTGACTTTATACACTTCACCTCCAATTTCCATCCTGCCCTTAAATATACCTGGACTATCTCTGACATCTCCCTCCCGTTTCTGGACCTCACCATCTCCATCACAGGAGAAAAATTAGTGACGGACATTTATTACAAGCCCACCGACTCGCACAGCTATCTGGACTACACTTCTTCCCACCCGGTCCCCTGCAAAAAGTCTATCCCCTACTCCCAATTCCTCCGTCTACGCCGCATCTGTGCCCGGGATGAGGTGTTTCAGACTAGGGCTTCCGAGATGTCCTCGTTTTTCAGAAAACGGGGCTTCCCCTCCTCCATTATAGATGAGGCTCTCACTAGGGTCTCTTCTACATCCCGCAGCTCCGCTCTTGCTCCCCATCCCCCCACTCGCAACAAGGACAGGATCCCCCTCGTTCTCACCTTCCACCCCACCAGCCAGCGGATCCAACATATCATCCACCAACATTTCCGTCACCTACAACAGGACCCCACCACTGGCCATATCTTCCCATCCCCTCCCCTCTCTGCATTCCGCAGAGACCGTTCCCTCCGCAACTCCCTGGTCCACTCGTCCCTTCCTACCCAAACCACCCTAACCCCGGGCACTTTCCCTTGCAACCGCACGAGATGCAACACCTGTCCCTTTACCTCCCCCCTCAACTCCATCAAAGGACCCAAACATTCTTTCCAGGTGAGACAGAGGTTCACCTGCACCTCCTCCAACCTCATCTATTGCATCCGCTGCTCTAGATGTCAACTCATCTATATCGGCGAAACCAAGCGCAGGCTCGGCGATCGCTTCGCTGAACACCTGCGCTCGGTCCGCATTAACGCCACTGATCTCCCGGTGGCCCAGCACTTCAACTCCCCCTCCCATTCCCAGTCTGACCTCTCTGTCATGGGCCTCCTCCAGTGCCATAGTGAGGCCCGCCGGAAATTGGAGGAGCAGCACCTCATATTTCGCCTGGGCAGTTTGCGGCCCGGTGGTATGAACGTTGACTTCTCCAACTTCAGATAGCTCCTCTGCCCCTCCCTTCCCCTCCTCCTTCCCAGATCTCCCTCTATCTTCCTGTCTCCACCTGTATCCTTCCTTTGTCCCACCCCCGACATCAGTCTCAAGAAGGGTCTCGACCCGAAACGTCACCCATTCCTTCTCTCCCGAGATGCTGCCTGACCTGCTGAGTTACTCCAGCATTTTGTGAATAAAACATTCTCTACCTTCATCACCTCTGAGGAGGAACGACCCAAAGACTCACGACACTCAGTGAACAGAACCATTGCCGCCTCAGAATTGTCTTAAAAGTAGAACAAACGGGAATGATGCAACATCTCTCTCCCTCCTCTCTTTCTCTCTCCGTCTTTACTGCTATTCTCTCTCTGAACTATTACTCTCTCCCCTACACTCTCTATTCTCCCTCTGTGCCGCCCGCTCTCTGCCAACCTCTCTCCCCTCCTCTTCCCACTCTTACTGCATCTCTCCCTCCTTCTCCCTGTATCTCTCTAATGCTTCCCTCTCCCCCTTTTGCCAACCCACTCGCTCTGAACGCCCCTCTCTCCTCATTTTCCCACTCTCCCTTTGATAGTCCACTCTCCCTCCACCTCTTCATTCGTCTTCTCCTCTATCTCTCCCTTTTATCTTTGTACGACCTATTTCTCTATCCAGTTCCCCACCTCTCCATCCCTTGCCATCACTTCTCTTTCCAAAGCCTTTCTTGGCAAGTGCAGTTAAAACGTTTAGCCACCATGGGAGGTAACGGCTGTCCCTATACCACCCCCCTCACGCTCGACCAACCCTTCCAGGTGAGACAGATGTTCACCTGCACCTCCTCTAATCTCATCTACTGCATGTGGTGTTCCAGATATGGCCTCCTTTACATCGTCGTGGTGAAATGGAGACTCGGCGACCGTTTTTTGTCGAACACTTACCCTCGTTCAGCTAAGGCTTGCCGTATCTCCCCGTTGCAAGCCATTGTAACTCCCCCTCGCACACTGACCTTTCTGTCCTGGGCCTCCACCAGCGCCAGAGAGGTTACATTAAAACAGAAAGAACGCCACTTCATTGTCCGCTTGGGAACCTTGCAACCTAATGGTATGAACATTAGCAAATGCCAGGTAACTAACGTGCAACTTCCCGCTTTATGAAAACGGTATTCACCCACTCATCATTCAACTCGCTTTGTCCTGCTGTTCCAGCCTTCTCCAGCTTCCCACCACAATCAGTCTGAAGAAGAGTCTCGAACCGAACATCACCCATCCATGTCCTTGGCAGGCTTAGCCAGTTCCGCGTGCCCTCTACAACTCTCACCAACTTCGACAGATGCACCATAGAAAGTATTTTATCAAGATTCATCACAGCTTGGTTTGGGAACAGTTCCATACAAGAACGCCAGAAATTGCTGCGAATTGTCCAGACCATCACACAAAGCAACCTCCCATATATTGACTCAATTTATAAACCACGCTGCCTCGGCAAGGCCAGCAGCATAATCAAGGACGAGTCGCACCATTGCCACTCCTGTTTCTCCTCTGTCCCATCAGGCAAAATGTATAGAAGTGTGAAAATGCACACCTCCAGTATCAGGGACAGTGTCTTCCCAGCTGTTATCAGGCAACGGAATCATCCCACCACAACCAGAAAGCAGTGCTGAACTACTATCTACCTCTTTGTTGACCCTCGGACTATCCTCGATCGGATTTTGCAGGCTTTACCTTGCACTGAACGTTATCCCGTTATCATGTATCTATACTCTGTAAATGGCTCGACTGTAATGATGTATTTTGTTTCCACTGACTGTGTACCACGCAACAAAAGCTTTTCACTGAACATCGGTACACGTGACAATAAACTGCACTAAACTGACATACTCAACTAGATTTCTCCAGATGTGTAGCCTGACTCGCATTGGATATTGATTGTGTGTGACAGTGTGAGTGTGCGAGTCCGTGCAAGAGTGTGTTAGCACGTGTGTGCGAGTGTGAATGTGTGAGATTGTGCAAATGAGTCGGTGTGTGTGCGTGTGCGTTAGTGTATGCGGTTGCAGGAATTTCAATGATTCAGCGATACCTTATTATCACGTACCCAGGTAGAGTGAAATGCTTAGTTTTGCAGACAACCCGGTAACATCATGTAGAAGACCTCACCGAGGCGGTACAAAAGTGTCGCCACATTTTGACGCCGACAAAGTTACAAACGTTGGCCGGATAGTTCTCCCTCCTGCCTGCCGCCGCACCGCGGGTCGCCCCTTCGTTCTCGGCGGCGCTCCTCGCTCTCCAACGGTCCACCTCGCTCTCTGCGGTTCCTCGCGGCACCCTCCTCGCTCCCGAGGCGCGGTTCTCATCGCCATCCGCGGTGGGCGAGCCGGGCCGACCGGGCCGACTGAAGGGCTTGGCCCCGGTCACCGGGAACACCCCGGCCACGCTGCGCTGCGCTGCTCGACGCGAACATCCAAGGAAACACTCAATCCCAAAATGTGCGCGTGTACATGCGGGTAGAGTATGTAAGAGTGCCTATATTTGTGTGTGTGTGTGTGTGTGTGTCTGTCTGTGCGAGTGCGTGAGTGTGAGTGTGTGAGCATTAGTAAGTGTGGATGCAAGTGCGATTGAATGTATCTGTGTCTCTGAGTGGGAGAGTGCATGTGGGTTTGTGAAGGACCGTGTTTGCGTCTGTGCGTGTGTGTGGCTGTTTGTGAGAATGTGAGAGAATATGTGGGATGTGAGTTTGTCAGAGTGTTTGAGCATGTAATTCTTTGATAGTGTGCGTGCGTGTGTGTGTGTGTGTGGGAGAGTATATGATGGTGTTGGCAGAGAATGTGTTCGTGTGCAAGTGTGTGATAAGTGCGTGTCTTAGTGCTAGTGCGTGTGAATATCTGTTAGTGTGAATGCATGTGTACTTGTGAGAGTATATTTGATTGTTTGTGATTGCATTTGAGAGATCGCGTGTGTCTTCGTGCTCGGGTATGTGTGTATGCGTGTTTGACTGTGTTTGAGGGTGTGAACATGTGTGTTTGTAATGATGTAATGGCATACTGTGGGTTTTAGTGACGATGTGACACGCTGTGGGGCATTACTGATGGAGTGACACACTGTGCAGTGGAACTGATGGAGTGACACAATGTATGGTAGTAATGGTGGATTATCACACTGTGGGTTGGAACAGATGGAGTGACACACTTTGAAGTTGTATTGATGAAGTGACACACTGCGCAGTAGTACTGATGGAGTGACACACTGTGGGGGTAATACTGATGGAGTGACACAATGTGGGGGTGGTAATGATGGAGTGACACAATGCGCTGTGTTGTTGTTGTTCGTCCTTCGGGTTCGAAGATGACCATGACTTCACTTTCAGTTGGAGGATTGGCGACTGTGGGTCCTGAAGTGACTGGTGAGGCCAATCCGGCCACGGAAGGCACGCCCACACGTAGGACACAAGTGCATGGGTGCTGCAGTGGAAGTGGAGGTAGCCCGGGCCTTGCGCGCGGTGCGTTTCCTCTGGGCCTCTGCAGTGCGTCTGTTCTCTGCTGCACGGGCTCCTGTGGTGAGCTTGCTACGCCAGGTTGGACGGTCCAGAGCAAGAGACTCCTAAGTGCTGAGGTTGATGTCCAAGTCTTTGAGGGACACTTTGAGGCAGTCCTTAAACCGTTTCTTCCGTCTTCCTACTGAGCGCTTGCCCTGACACAGTTCTCCATACAGAAGCTGTTTTGACAGTCGACTCTCGGGCATTCTGACGACATGGCCTGCCCATCTGGCTTGGGCTTTCCGTAGGAGGGTGTGGACGCTGGGGATTCCGGCCCGTTCCAAGACCTCTGTGTCCGGAATTTTGTCCTGCCACCTGATGTGAAGGAGTCTGCGTAGGTAGCTCAAGTGAAAGTGGTTGAGCTGTTTGGCATGTCTGCTGCAGACAGTCCAGGTCACACTGGCAGAGAGAAGAGTGGTGAGTACCACTGCACGGTAGACCTTCAGCTTGGTGGTAAGACCGAGTCCTCTCCGCTCCCAAACATTCCCACGGAGTCGCCCAAAGCTGGCCTTGGCAATCCTGTTGTTGACCTCAGCGTCAATGTTCACCGCTCGCGAGAGTGTACTACCCAGACAGGTAAAGCTGTCGACTGCCTGTAGATTCTGCCCCTTCACCGTGATGTGTAGTTCCTGGTAGGGCTTTCCAGGAGCGGGCAGGTACATAACTTCAGACGTTTTGGTGCTAATGGAGAGACCAAAGTCGTCACAGGCCTGTGAGAAGCAGTTCATTTCATGCTGCATCTTCTGGTCTGTGCTGGCGTTGAGGGCGCAGTCATCAGCAAACAAGAAATCTCTGATGATGGTCTCCTTCACCTTTGTAACAGCTTGCAGGCACCTGAGGTTGAACAGCCTGCTATAAGAAAATAACTGCAGATGCTGGTACAAATCGATTTATTCACAAAATGCTGGAGTAACTCAGCAGGTCAGGCAGCATCTCGGGAGACAAGGAATGGGTGACGTTTCGGGTCGAGACCCTTCTTCAGACTGATGTCGGGGGTGGGACAAAGGAAGGATATAGGTGGAGACAGGAAGATAGAGGGAGATCTGGGAAGGAGGAGGGGAAGGGAGGGACAGAGGAGCTATCTGAAGTTGGAGAAGTCAACGTTCATACCACCGGGCCGCAAACTGCCCAGGCGAAATATGAGGTGCTGCTCCTCCAATTTCCGGCGGGCCTCACTATGGCACTGGAGGAGGCCCATGACAGAGAGGTCAGACTGGGAATGGGAGGGGGAGTTGAAGTGCTGGGCCACCGGGAGATCAGTGGCGTTAATGCGGACCGAGCGCAGGTGTTCAGCGAAGCGATCGCCGAGCCTGCGCTTGGTTTCGCCGATATAGATGAGTTGACATCTAGAGCAGCGGATGCAATAGATGAGGTTGGAGGAGGTGCAGGTGAACCTCTGTCTCACCTGGAAAGAATGTTTGGGTCCTTTGATGGAGTTGAGGGGGGAGGTAAAGGGACAGGTGTTGCATCTCGTGCGGTTGCAAGGGAAAGTGCCCGGCGTTAGGGTGGTTTGGGTAGGAAGGGACGAGTGGACCAGGGAGTTGCGGAGGGAACGGTCTCTGCGGAATGCAGAGAGGGGAGGGGATGGGAAGATATGGCCAGTGGTGGGGTCCTGTTGTAGGTGACGGAAATGTTGGTGGATGATATGTTGGATCCGCTGGCTGGTGGGGTGGAAGGTGAGAACGAGGGGGATCCTGTCCTTGTTGCGAGTGGGGGGATGGGGAGCAAGAGCGGAGCTGCGGGATGTAGAAGAGACCCTAGTGAGAGCCTCATCTATAATGGAGGAGGGGAAGCCCCGTTTTCTGAAAAACGAGGACATCTCGGAAGCCCTAGTCTGAAACACCTCATCCCGGGCACAGATGCGGCGTAGACGGAGGAATTGGGAGTAGGGGATAGACTTTTTGCAGGGGACCGGGTGGGAAGAAGTGTAGTCCAGATAGCTGTGCGAGTCGGTGGGCTTGTAATAAATGTCCGTCACTAATTTTTCTCCTGTGATGGAGATGGTGAGGTCCAGAAACGGGAGGGAGATGTCAGAGATAGTCCAGGTATATTTAAGGGCAGGATGGAAATTGGAGGTGAAGTGTATAAAGTCAGTGAGTTCTGCATGGGTGCAAGAGGTAGCACCAATGCAGTCGTCGATGTAGCGGAGGTAGAGTTCGGGGATGGGGCCAGTGTACGTCTGGAACAGGGATTGTTCGACCTACCCGACAAAGAGGCAGGCGTAGCTAGGGCCCATGCGAGTGCCCATAGCTACGCCTCTGGTTTGGAGGAAGTGGGAGGAGTCAAAGGAGAAGTTGTTGAGGGTAAGAACCAGCTCTGCTAGGCGGAGGAGAGTGTTGGTCGATGGGGATTGGCTGGTTCTACGGTCGAGGAAGAAACGGAGGGCTTCGAGACCATCCTTGTGGGGGATGGAAGTGTAGAGTGACTGGACATCCATGGTGAAAATGAGGGAGTGGGGGCCTGGGAACCGGAAGTTATCCAGGAGATGGAGAGCGTGTGAGGTGTCTTGGACGTAGGTGGGGAGGGATTTGACCAGGGGGGATAGGATGGAGTCGAGGTAGGTAGAGATAAGTTCGGTGGGGCATGAGCAGGCAGAGACAATGGGTCTGCCGGGACAATTGTGTTTGTGGATTTTGGGTAGGAGGTAGAATCGGGCCGTGCGGGGCTGGGGAACTATGAGATTGGAGGCACTGAGGGGTAGTTCGCCGGAGTTGGTGAGGTCGGTGATGGTG
>NW_027603343.1:0-16716 GCF_053455715.1 Rhinoraja longicauda
GTCTATCTTCCATTTAAAGCAGCATCCGCAGTTTGTTCCTACACAAGGACTAGAGGATATCGCTTTAAAGTGAGGGGGGACATTTTAAAGCAGATCTGCGGAGCAGGTTTTTTACGCAGAAAGTGGTGGTTGGAACGCGCTGGCAGGGGTAGTGATGGAGGCATAAATGAAACGACCATTTAGAAGTCTTTTGGATCGGCACATGGATGTGCAGGGAGCGAAGGGATGTCAGGCAAATTGAATCCCACCGCTCCTCTCGACACCCGACTGTTTGCCCGCCGCACATGGCCGCGTTTCTTTCTCTTTTCCGACTACATGCGTATCCAAATAGCTGTGATGGCCAAAGCAGTCTTTCGAATTAAGTTAATGCAGTTTACCATAAAGGTTGAGCAAAACACAAAGTATTGGAATAACTCAGCGGGCCAAGCAGAATCTGTGGAGCGAAATGATCCGGGAATTAAAGTAGTACTTTAAAACCAACTTAAAAATACCGAATCGAAACCCCTTCTATCCATTTTAGAATTGTATTCCGTATTCGATTGCTGCTTGGTGGTAAAAACACAATGACATCAATGGTAAAGTTAAAGAGAAACATGACTTCCTACAGCTGATCAGGACGGGGTGGGGGTGAACCATTGGTTCAAGCGTGGAACAGCGGGCGGGATATTATCACCCTCTTGATTTCGCCAAACGCAAAGTGCTGTACTAACTAGCGGGTCAGGGAGCATCTGCAGGGGCAATGAATAGGCGACATTTCCGTTTCAGATCCATCTTCCGTCTCTTTATTCGACCAGCTCGTCCAAAGGAAGAACACAATAAAACGAATTTACATTTTAATTAAATGATATTTTCTTTAGCCTGAAAAGGATTAATTTGATTTGTTTTCTTGTTGTTCAGAGCACCTGCTTGGTCAAACATGGGAGAATGGTTCAAAGGAAGGGGGGGGGGGGGGGGTGGGAGAGGGGGATATGATGATTGTGGAGGTTTGTGTTTTGTGACTGGAAGTCTGTGACGTGCGGGTTACAGCAGGGATCGGCGCTGAGATTGTTGTTTGAGATTTCCATTGATAAACTAAATACGAATGTAGGAGGCATGATTAGCTAAGTCGTGATGGCAAGGACACTGAGACGGAGAATCGGCGTAATTCTGTTGTCTTGCACTTCACGGTGTCGGGAACCTCCATATTACTGTGTTGGTGCGGTTGGGAATGCTTCCAAGATTGCGCCCAACACAGGCGACTATTTGCGTGCCAGCCACAGAAGCAGATATACAAACACACATTACAATCGCTCCACACTCTTAAATCGATGTAAATGAACTGATTGCAATCATGTCTTGTCTTTCTGCTGACTGGTTAGCATGCAACAAAAAGCTTTTCACTGTACCTGCTGTATATATGCTGTATATGACAATAAATTAAACTGAAACTGACTTTTGCCAGTCAAGTCAACTTTTGCTTTTAATACGCTCAAGTATACCACATACACCACAACCAGAGAGCAGTGCTGAACTACGACCTACCTCTTTGGTGACCCTCGGACTATGCTTGGTCGGACATTGCTGGCTTTACCTTGCACCAAATGTTATTCCCTTATCGTGTTTCTAAACTCTGTAAATGGCTCGATTGTTATCATGTGTTGTCTTTCTGCTAACTTGCGAACATGTATTGTATTTCTACATGCAACAAAAGCTTTTCACTGTTCACTGACAAGAAACTAAACTGAAGTGCGGTGAGGCACAGGTACAATGGAAAATATTGCTTCTGAAGGGTCTCGAACCGAAACGTCACCCATTCTTTCTATCGAGAGTTGCTGCCTGTCCCAAAGAGTTACTCTAACATTTTGTGCCTACAATGGAACGTCCATTCATCTTCCTCAGCGTCGGGATCAGGGTGAGGGGAATTGGGTACCAAGGGACCTGTATTCCACAAAATAATTCAAATACGGTACGAGACCATCACCACTGACCACCGTATCCTGCCAAGCTCTCAATGAACCAACCACCTTGCACAGCCATGGTCTAGGTGACGTGGAATAACTCATATTTTATGATATTTGTATTTGATGTATTCTTGCTTTGAATATGCCAGCAAAGCTGCAGCAAGCAGGTATTTCACTCGTTCCACTACTGTTGCAAATGACAATTAAACACTCTTGAATCTTACCCAATGTCCAGACCATCGGTCATCATTATTAACCATATTGTTATTCACTTTGTGCAAACTGACAGCAACAATGACTTTATCAGCTGCAAGGGTAAACTTCTTACGGATTGAAGAGAGCTATATAAAACTGACATTAAAAGTTTAAATCTAAGTGCAAACTCTGATCAAATCTCAGGCGCGACTCAAATTTTTACACGCGAATGCTGATCTAATATGGGAACACAAGCTCAATCATTTCACCAACTGAGATAAGGAACTCAGTCAGGACAGAGAACGAGACACCAAATAATTAAACAACCTGAAAAGCCCAGAGATGCTCCAATGGTTCCAAGAACGGCAGATAGAGTGAGGGCATTCTGAGTGCAGTCATGTCCTGGCAATTTTCATTGCATGTGGTCTAACTGTGGCACTGAGTGATGGTTACAAAGAAGACACAATAAACTGTGTTGAATAGTTTGAAAAGTGAAGGGCGTGGATAGAGTGGATGTGAAGAGGTTGTTTCCACTAGTGGGAGAGCCTTGGACCAGAGGCCACAGCCTCAGTATAAAAGAACACACCTGTGGTGGTGATTCTGTGGAATTCATTGCCACCAACGGCTGTGGAGGTCATCAGTGCATATTTTTAAGGAGGAGATTGACAGATTCTTTATTAGTAAGGGTGCCAGGGGTTATGGTGAGAAGGCAGGAGAATGGGGTTGAGAGGGCAAGATCGATTAGCCATGATTGAATGGCGGAGTAAACGTGATGGCCTAATTCTGCTCCTAGAACATATGAAGCAGCAGATGCTGGAATCTTAAGCAAGAAACAAAGTGCTGGAGGAACTCAGCGGATCATCCTACATGCACGGCAGGATTGGACAGATGATGTTTTGGGTCGGGAACGAACCCGAAATGCTTCCTGTCCATTCCCTCCACACATGCTGCCTGACCCGCTGAGTTGCTGCTCGAAGGTATTTATTCACAAAATGCTGGAGTAACTCAGCAGGTCAGGCAGCATCTCAGGAGAGTAGGAATGGGTGACGTTTCGGGTCGAGACCCTTCTTCAGACTGCAGAGTTGCTGCAGTACTTCCTTTCTTCACGGTTAACAATATCGGCTCAAGTTGTGGAGAGAGGGACAGGATTGAAAGCTCCATCACATGACTGAGAAGCGACCCAACATCCAACTAGACTCGATTTTTATAGTAAACTTTAGAAAATGTTAATACCAATCAAAACAAACCTGCTGAGTTGACGAAAGTATAAAACACAGTTTAAGTGCCACCACCTTTTCCCTTGACAGAAATCTTTCACAGCCACTGTGTATTTCCAACATTTCCTATTTGTTTCCTGGATATTCCCAGGTCTCTGTGTCTCCGCAGTAGCCTCAGGGAAGACAAGAGGTTGTACATAGTCAGACTGACCAGCGAACACATAGGTCTTGTTCCCAGCCTGCAAGGAATCAGCCGATCTCAGGCAGTGCTCCCACAGAGAAGACAGAGCTGTGCTCAGCTATTCAATCCTGGCTCCTGTTTGATGCTTAAAATTCCTACTGAATGGATGTCATGATCCCACGTAATGTCAGAAGCCAATCCAGGTTCCGTTGAAGAAAACCATTAAAATCATTTCCAGGAAAAAAATGTTGAAATTCATTGAACGCGACAGTCCGCAAACTAGTTCAGCTTCAAAGCTCATTCAGAGGCCGACCGACAGTTCGGTGTATGGCAATCTTCATTGGATGCATCTATACATACACACAGGGCCAACACACACACGTGCACACACACACACATCTGCACGCGCACACACGTTCACTCACACACGTACATACATGTACACACAAATGCATAACGCACACAGGGCCGACCGACAGTTCACTATCAAAGGTGATCGGTGTATGGCAGCGTTCATTGGATACATCTGTATACACACGTAACATACACACACACATACATACATGTACACGCACATGGAAAATGCACGCAGGGCTGACTATATATACATATGGGCACACACGCAGTCACACACGTATGTTGGATGCACCCGTACACACACACGTGACACACACAGGACTGGCAGTTCACTATCAATGGTGATCGATATATGGCAGTGTTCATTGGGTGCACCTGTGCACACACACACACACACACACTCAGCCACACAAGCGTAACACACACGGGGGTATGAAGAGAAAGCAACTTCAGATCCTGACTCCTGGGATCACGGTGAATCACTGTGACTGTAAGCGGCTCTCCCTGTCTATCAGTCAGTCAGATCTGAAATCAGTTCTTACGCACATCTTCAACTTGCCTCGGTGGCTGGAGACGACGATTCTTGCTCTGTTGCACCAGTCACTGAAAACAAAGGAACACAACTAGTGAGTGGCGTTGGAGGGGGCACAGCCGAGAGGGAAACAGACAGTAATAAATTATTGGGGGACGCACACAGTAATGTGTCCAGAGTGCACATGGTGCAAAACGGTAAAACAATATTTGAGGAAACATTCAGTAATAAATCATGATAGAGGGCTCGGCAAGTCCCACTGAATTACTCCAGCATTTTGTGTCTATCTTTGGTCAATAAGTATCAGAGGGCCTGTCTATCAGTGGAAAGGTAATCTTCTGATAGATAAAATGGTGAGAGGGGCAAAGTTTCAAGGAGATGTGCGAGGCAAGTTGTTTTTCTCATCGTCACTTTACACAGAAGGTACTGAGTGCCTGGACTATGCAAGGGTGGTGAATCTGTGGAATTCTTGGCCACAGAAGGCTGTGGAGGCAAAGCAGTGAATATATTTAAGGCAGAGATAGATAGATTCTTGATTAGTGCGGGTGTCAGAGGTTATGGGAGATTTCAAAATGCAGGTAGACTGTGAAAGTCAGGTTGGTACTGGACCCTAAGAAAGGGAGTTTGTAGTGTGCCTCCGAGAAGGATTCTTAGAGCAGCTTGAACTGGAGCCTACCAGGGAGAAGGCAATTCTGGATTTAGTGTTGTGTAATGTACCGGATTTCATAAGGTAACTCAAGATAAAGGAACCATTAGGAGGTAGTGACCATAGTCTGCAATTTGAGAGGGTAAAATCAGAAGTGTCAGTGTTGCAGTTGAACAAAGGGGACATTGAAGGCATGAGGGAGGAGCTGGCCAAAGTTGACTGGAAAGGGTCCCTAGCAGGGATGACGGTGGAACAGCAATGGCAGGAATTTCTGGGAATAATCCAGAAGATGCAGGATCATTTCATTCCAAAGAGGAAGAAAGATTCCAAGGGGAGTAAGAGGCAACCGGGTCTGACAAGGGAAGTCAAGGACAGTATAAAAATAAAAGAGAAGACTTATAACACAGCAAAGATGAGTGGGAAGCCAGAGGATTGGGTAACTTTTAAAGAACAGAAGGTAACTAAAAAGGCAATATTGGGAGAAAAGATAAAGTACGAAGGTAAGCTGGCCAAGAATATAAAGGAGGATAGTAAAAGCATCTTTAGGTATGTGAAGAGGAAGAGATTAGTGAAGACAAATGTGGGTCCCTTAAAGACAGAAACAGGTGAATTTATTATGGGGAGCAAGAAAATGGCAGACGAGTTGAAAAGGCACGTTGGTTCTTTATTCACTAAGAAAGACACAAATAATCTCCCAGAAGTACTAGGGTACAGAGGATCGAGGGTGACGGAGAAACTGAAGGAAATTCATTCAGTCAGGAAATTGTGTTAGGAAGACTGATGGGACTGAAGGCTGATAAATCCCCAGGGTCTGGTCTGCATCCCAGGGTAGTCAGGGAGGTGGCTCTAGAAATTGTGGATGCATTGGTGATCATTTTACAATGTTCTATTGATTCTGGATCAGTTCCTGTGGATTGGAAGGTAGCTAATGTTATCCCACTTTTTAATAAAGGATAGAGAGAGAAAACAGGGGATTATAGACCAGTTAGCCTGACATCGGTGGTGGGGAAGTTGCTGGAGTCAATTATTAAATATGTGATAACGGTGCATTTGTAGAGCAGTAACAGTCAACATGGTCCAAGTCAGCATGGATTTATGAAGGGGAATTCTTGTTTGACTAATCTTCTGGAATTGTTTGAGGATGTAACAAGTAAAATGGATAAAGGAGAGCCAGTGAATGTAGTGTATCTGGACTTTCAGAAAGCCTTTGATAAGGTTCCACACAAGAGATTAGTGGGCAAAATTATAGCAGATGGTATTGGGGGTAGGATATTGACATGGATTGAAAATTGGTTGGTAGACAGGAAACAAAGGGTAGGAATTAATGGGTCCTTTTCAGAATGGCAGGCAGCGACTAGTGGGGTGCCGCAAGGCTTGGTCCTGTGACCGCAGCTATTTACGATATATATTAATGATTTAGATGAAGGAATTAAAAGTAACATAAGCAAATTTACAGATGACACAAAGCTGGGTGGCAGAGTGAACTGTGAAGAGGCTATGAGGATGCAGGGTGACTTGGGTAGGTTGGGTGAGTGAGCAATGTATGGCAGATGCAGTATAATGTGGATAAATGTGAGGTTATCCACTTTGGTGGCAAGGACAAGGCAGATTATAATCTGAATGGTACCAGATTAGGAAAAGGGGAAGTGAAACGAGATGTGTGTGTCCTTGTACATCAGTCACTGAAAGTAAGCATGCAGGTACAGCAAGAGGATTTGAGTAGAGGAGCAAAGAGGTCCTTCTGCAGTTGTACAGGGCCCTGGTGAGGCCATACCTGGATATTGTGTGCAGTTATGTTCTCCAAATTTGAGGAAGGACATTCTTGCTATTGAGGGAGAGCAGCGTAGGTTCACGAGGTTAATTCCCAGGATGGCGGGACTGGCATATGACGCAAGAATGGAACAAATGGGCTTGTATTCACAGGAATTTAGGATCAGAGCAGATCTTATAGAAACATATAAGATTATTAAGTCAAGTCAATTTTATTTGTATAGCACATTTAAAAACAACCCACGTTGACCAAAGTGCTGCACATCTGATTAGGAAAAAAGAAAAGAAACATACAGTGGCGGGCAGCCAAGACATTGGACAAGCTAGATGCTCCCGATGTTGGGGGAGTCCAGAAACAGGGGCCACAATTTTAGAATGAGAGCTAGGCCATTTAGAACTGAGATGAGGGAAAAACTTCTTCGCCCAGAGTTGTGAATTTGTGGAATTCTCTGCATCAGAAGGCAGTAGAGGCCGATTCACTGGATGCATTCAAAAGAGAGTCAGATAGGGCTCTTAGGGCTAGCGGAATCAAGGGATATGGGGAGAAGGCAGGAACGGGGGAGATTGTGGATGATCAACCATGATCACATTGAATGGCGGTGCGTACAGGCTCAAAGGGCCGAATGGTCTGCTCTTGCACTAATTGTCTATGTTTCTCTGTTATGGGGAGAAGGCAGGAGAATGGGGTGAGGGAGAGATGAATCAGCCATGATTGAATGGCGGAGTAGACTTGATGGGACAAATTGCCTAATCCTACTCCTGTCACTTATGATCTTATGAACTATATGTGGCGGTAGAGGTAGATGTGATAATGGAGTTTACGAGGCAGTAGATAGGCACATGGGTATGCAAGGAATGGGGAGATATGGATGATATGCAGGTAGATAAGCGATGGTCTTGGCATCATGTTCATTATGTGCTGAAGGGCCTGTCCTTGTGCTGTGCTGCTCCATGTTTTGTGTGTCGTTGCTTCACTCTCTCTGAGACTGCGTCGCTACAAACCATTGGTTTCGGTGACTTGCACCTGGCCACCTCTGGCCCAGATGTCGGTGACGGCCGTCATGACCGCCAGGCACCTGCCAAAGTCTTCGGCCGGACACCGGGCGGCGAGAGAGGAGAGTTTGCGAGCTACCTTGAGGGCCTGGCGGTATCGCTCCTGCTGCACCTTGGCCCGCTCCCTCGGCGATGCGGGCGGGAGCTGACCGCCGAGGAAGTGCTCCTGCGTCCAGCGCGCGGCGCAGAGCGAGGGCTCAAAGAGGTCGGAGCCCAGCAGCCGCCGGAGAGCCAGGACGTGCCGGCAGGGGAGCCTCATGGAGGTGCGGAAGGCACACTGGCAGCTGGCCTGGTCCGTCACCAGGGCCCGGCGCCGGCACACGGGCCAGGCCCTCTCGGCCTCCACGCTGAGAAAGGAGACCGACTCCGCTTCCTGCAGCTCCGTCCGCACCCGGCGGAAGGCGAAGTCGGTGAGCAGCGCCCGGTAGGAAGACTCCGCGGAGTTGTCCTCTGGCCCTGCGGGGGGCTCACTCTGCAACACCCGCTGGTCGCACTCGGCCCGCACCGTGTCCACAGCCTTCAGGAGGTCCCGGGTGAAGGAGGTCACGTTGGAGAAGTCCTCGACCGCGGCCGCCAGCCTCTGGCTCATCACCTGCACCCGCTGGAGGGTGCTGGTGAGGTAACTCTCGTTCTCGTGCTTGAAGCCCTCCACCCACTGGCGACAGGACCCGTGCCACGTCTTGTGGAAGTAGTCGACGGCGCTCTCCGCGTTGGAGTCCAGCAGCTGGCGGTACAGCAGGTCGTAGTCCTCAGTCGACGTCGCGTAACACATACTGTGCAGGATCTGCAGCAGCTGGCTCCTGGCGGGAAGAAAGGGAAGAGGAGACAAGGTGAGGAACCTCCCGGTGCAGCAAGGTGGCGTAGCGGTAGAGTTGCTGCCTTACAGTGCCAGTCCCAGGATCCATCCTGACTACAGGCATTGTCTGTGTGGAGTTTGCACGTTCTCCCTGTGACCATGTGGGTTTCCTCCGGGTTCTCCGGTTTCCTCCCAAGTTCCAAAGACGTGCAGGTTTGTACGTTTATTGGCCTCTGTAAATTGTCCCGTGTGTAGCCCAGAACTAGTGTGAACCAAAGATACTAGAGGAACAAGATGGACCACTGAAGTGTAGTGTGCAAAGGAGCGGAACATCCGCCATTTTAGTAAGCAAAACCCGCCGTTCGTTCTGCCTCTCGCAGTGTAATCAGTGTTTTGGGGGAACAGTATGTGTGATGATACCATTAAAAAACAGAAAATATCTCTATCAATTCATAGATTTTTGTTATTTTTCTTTTAAAATGTTTCTGCAATTTTCTGCCCACTAAAATGGTGCCATGACCTTCTACGCTTTTTAACGTCGAGTGGTCTATCTTGTTCCTCTAGTATCTTTGGTGTGAACGGGTGATTAATGGTCGGGCTGGACTCAGTGGGGCAAAGGGCCCGTTTCCAATCTGTATTTCCAAAACTAAACCAAACTCTCACCTCAACAGTCCCCAGCGGCTACAAGAAAAACTCCACCATTTCTTTCCCTACGAAAAATAAAGTGACCTCCTCAATGACTACTGAACAGTGGAGTCAAACAGCACGGAAATAGGCCACTCGGCCCAACTCGTCCTTGCTGACCAACATGCCCCATCTAATGCTGACCAAGATGCCCCATCTAATGCTGACCAAGATGCCCCATCTAATGCTGACCAGATGCCCCATCTAATGCTGACCAAGATGCCCCATCTAATGCTGACCAAGATGCCCCATCTAATGCTGACCAGATGCCCCATTTAATGCTAACCAGATGCCCCATCTAATGCTAACCAGATGCCCCATCTAATGCTGACCAAGATGCCCCATCTAATGCTGACCAAGATGCCCCATCTAATGCTGACCAGATGCCCCATCTAATGCTGACCAGATGCCCCATCTAATGCTGACCAAGATGCCCCATCTAATGCTGACCAGATGCCCCATCTAATGCTGACCAAGATGCCCTATCTAATGCTAACCAAGATGCCCCATTTATTGCTGACCAGATGCCCCATTTAATGCTAACCAGATGCCCCATCTACAGAAAGGGGAGATGAGGAGGCAAAAGGGGAAGGCAAGGGCAAAGCGGGGGGGGAGGGGAGGGTGGAAAGGAGGAGGGAGAGTGGGGCAGGGGTAGACTGGATTGTGCAGACCATGTTGAGGAATGAGTCGCACCCTTATGTGACCCACGCCGCGACAGGAGGAGGAATATTTTGGACAAACCAATCTCCCCCTCCCCCGCCCGCTCCGGAATCACGATGCCAGCGCTTATTGTTGCCCAATGGTGGAGGAGAGGACGGGGAGGAGAGCAGAGGGAAGGAGAGGAGGGGGGAGAGGAGGGTGAAGAGGGGCGGGGGAAGGCGAGGAGGGGGAAGGAGAGGAGGAGTGGGTGAGGAAGAGGAGGAGGAGGAAACAGGAGTAGGGGAAAGGAGAGAAGGGGCGGAGGAGCGGAGGGGAAGGAGAGAAGAGGGAGATGGGGAAAGGAGGGGGAGAAAGAAGGAAGGGAAGGAGGAGCGGGTAAGAGAAGGAAAGAAAAAAGAGAGAGAGGGCATAGTGGAGGAGATGGGACATGGGTAGACTGGATTGTGCAGAGGGATGAGAGTCACAACTTTAACAAACCAACACAATCTGACAGGAGGAGGAATATTTGGGCCCCCCACCCGCCCGCTCCGCTCCGGCCCCACGAGGGAATGGCGGTGCCAGTGCTTACTGTTGCCCGGCGGTCACGTGCAGCTTCTCGGCGGTCACGTGGTCCTGGAAGACGCTCAGGGTGTGGGTGAGGCAGGCCAGCGGCTTGCAGTGGGGCAGCACGTCGGTCACCAGCTCCCCGTCACACGCCTGGCCGCCGACCACCACCGCCCGTGTTCCCTCCGCCGCCGGGTTCTTCTGCCTGAAGATGCGCAGAAGCTGCCGGACGGTCTCGCGCTCCTCGCTCTGCAGGAACCACAGGCACGCCAGCTCGCTCTCCCCGTTGCCGTCGATGGCCAGCAGCAGGTAGGTGGGCAGCCACAGGCCCGCCCAGCTGTAGGTGGCGCCCACCAGCAGCACCTCGGGGAACCTCTCGAAGGTCTGCTTCATGCGGCCGTCCTGGTAGTAGATGGCCTGCAACACGTTGGCCTTGTTCACCACCACCACCACCGTGCCGTCTGCAAGCAAACGCAGACAAGAGTTATAGAAACACAGAAAATAGCTGCAGGAGGAGGCCATTTGGCCCTTCGAACCAGCACCACCATTCACTGTGATCATGGCTGATCATCCACAATCAGTAACCGGTCGGTGCCTGCCTTCCCCCCATATCCCTTGATACCACTAGCGCCTAGAGCTCTATCTAACTCTCTTTTAAATTCATCCAGTGAATTGCCCTCCACTGCCTTCTGTGGCAGAGAATCCCACAAATTCACAACTCTCTGGGTGAAAAAGTGTCTTCTCACCTCAGTTTTAAATGGCCTCCCCTTTATTCTTAGACTGTGTCCCCTGGTTCTGGACTCCCACAACATTGGGAACATTCTTCCTGCATCTAGCTTGTCCAGTCCTTTTATAATCTTATACGTCTCTTTAAGATCCCCTCTCATCCTTCTAAACTCCAGTGAATACATCCCCAGTCTTTCCTCATATGACAAGAACAGGCAGAACAAGGGACTGACCCGCTCTCACCCTGGCCACAAACTCTTTGAAGTAGAAACACAGAAAATAGGTGCAGGAGTAGGCCATTCGGCCCTTCGAGCCAGTACCGCCATTCAATATGATCATGGCTGATCATCCAGAATCAGTACCCTGTTCTGACTTTCTCCCCATACCCTTGATTCCATCAGCCCTAAGACCTACAGTGCAATCAGAAAGTATTCAGACCCCTTCACTTTTTCCACATTTTGTTACATTACAGCCTTATTTTAAAATGGATTAAATTCTTTTTTTTAAATCATCAATCTACACACAATACCCCAGAATGAAGAAGCAAAAACAGGTGTGTAGAAATTTTTGCAAAGTAATTAAAAATAGCTGAAATATCACATTTACATAAGTTACCTTTGCTATGACGCTCAAAATTGAGCTTAGGTTCATTTTGTTTCCATTGATTATCCTTGAGATGTTTCTACAACTTGATTGGACTCCACCAGTAGTAAATTAAATTGATTGTACATGATTTGGAAAGGTACACACCTGTCTATATAAGGTCCCACAGTTGACAGTGCATGTCACAGCAAAAACCAAGACATGAAGACGAAGGAATTGTCCGTGGACCTCTAAGACAGGATTGTGTCGAGACACAGATCTGGGGAAGGGTATAAAACACTTTCTGCAGCATTGCAGGTCCCGAAGAGCACAGTGGCCTCCATCATTCCTAAATGGAAAAACTTTGGAACCACCAGGATTCTTCATAGAGCTGGCCACTCGGCCAAACTGAGCAATCAGGGGAGAAGGGCCTTGGTCAGGGAGGTGACCAAGAACCCGATGATCACTCTGACAGACCTCCAAAGTTCCTCTGTGAAGATGGGAGAACCTTCCAGAAGGCCAATTTTCCTGCAGCACTCCACCAGTCAGGCCTTTATGGTAGAATGGCCAGACGGAAGCCACTCCTCAGTAAAAGGCACATGATGGCCTGCTTGGAGTTTGCCAAAAGGCACCTAAAGGACTCTGACCATGAGAATGGATTCTGAAATGGATTCTGAACAAAGCACTGGTAACGCACAGTGGCAGTGGTGATGTACGTTTGCCTTCATCGGTCGGTGCACTGAGTACAAGAGTCAGATAGTCAAGATGCAGCTCTATCAAACTCTGGAGAAACAAGGATCTGCAGGTGCTGGTTCATGACAAAAGACAAAGTGCGAGAGTAACTCAGCAGGTCAGGCAACATCTCTGGAGTTTCCCCTCGCCCCTGACTCTCGGTCTGAGTAAGAGTCTTGACCTGAAATGTCTCCTATCCTTTTTCTCCAGAGATGCTGCCTGACCCGCTGAGTTACTGCAGCATTTTGTGTCCATCTCCAGTGTAAACCAGCATCTGCAGTTCTTTCCCACACATGTCTGGAAAACATGGATACGTGATATTTCAGGTTGGGACCCTTCTTCAACTAATTGTGGCAAGTCGGGGGTAGGGGAGGAGGAGGAAGAAAGCTGGAAGAGAGATGGGGGCAGGACAAAGCCTTGCAAGTGACAGGTGGAGGAAGGAACTGCAGA
Organism: Rhinoraja longicauda; assembly: GCF_053455715.1. Lineage (NCBI taxonomy): Eukaryota > Metazoa > Chordata > Chondrichthyes > Rajiformes > Arhynchobatidae > Rhinoraja > Rhinoraja longicauda. The sequence goes on from NW_027603343.1 coordinate 13,065, forward strand.
TGCAGCCTGGTTGGGGTGGGTGGGGTTACAGGAGGGAAGAGTCATCTAAAGAGAGCGTGGCACGATCCAAGAGTGATCCAATGAGAAAGTATTGGGGACACAGCGGTAGAGTTGCTGCCTTACAGCGCTACAGACCCGGGTTTCATCTTGACTGTGGGTATGGTCTGTATGGAGTTTGTACTTTCGTGGGTTTTCTCCGGGTGTTTCGGTTTCCGCCCACACTCCAAAGACTTGCAGTATTGTACGTTAATTGGTTTCAGTAAGTTGTAATAAGAAATTGCTGCTTGTGTGTGTAAGTTAGCGTACAGGATCATCGTGGGTCAGCACCATCTCGGTGGGCCGAACGGCCAGTTTCCGTGCTGTATCTCTGAAGTCTAAAAGTCATTGACTATCCCAGGGGAGAGGAGGGAGCGATCTAGTGACAAGACAGTGCACTATCATGAGATGGAGGAATGGGGATCCACACCCAATCCTCATCCATTCATTTGGAATATTGTGAGCAGTTTTGGCCCCATGTCTAAGGAAGGGTGTGCTGGCAGTGGAGAGGGTCCAGAGGAGGTTTACCAGAATGATACCAGGAATGTCTGGGTTAACATCTGATCAGTGTTTGATGGCACTGGGCCTGTACTCGCTGGAGTTTAGAAGGATGAGGAGGGGCCTCGTTGAAACTTACCAGATAGTGAAATGCCTGGGTAGAGTGCATGTGGAAAGGATCATTCCACTCGTGGGAGAGTCTAGGAATCATGCCTGATCTATCTTTCCCTCTCAACCCCATTTGCCACCCTAACGAATGAAGAACCTGTCAATCTCTGCTTTATAAATAGCCACAGACTTGGCCTCCACAGCCATCTGTGGCAATGATTTCCACAGATTCATCACCCTCTGACTAAAGAAATTCCTTCTCATCTCCTTTCTAAAGGAACGTCCTTTTATTGTGAGGCTGCACCCTCTGTTCCATGACTCTCCCACTAGTGGAAACATCCTCGCCACATCCACTTTATCCGGGCCTTTCACTATTCGGTAAGTTTCAGTGAGGTCCCCCCTCATCCTTCTAAACTCCAGCGAGTACAGGCCCAGAGCCATCAAATGCTCATCATACGTTAACCCAATAAAGGGGTGATCCGCATTATTCCGGAATGAAGGAAGGATGCAGGATACCCCAGGACAAGAGAGGGAGTGGTGCAAACCTGGAGCAGCCGGTTAGGCCTGGGACAAGCGAGGACACCTTCACCTACCTTGATTCTTGATCAGTACGGGTGTCAGAGGTTATGGGGAGAAGGCAGGAGAATGGGGTTAGGGGAGAGAGATAGATCAGCCATGATTGAATGACGGAGTAGACCCGATGGGCCGAATGGCCTAATTCTACTCCTATTCCTTATGACCTTACCCTTGACGGCTGCCAGTGTGGGCACCATTATCTCCAAGTCGGTTTTGTTGGTCTTGAACTCGTCCCATTTCTCCTTGTGTGCGGGGCTATGGGCATCCTCATCAGCGAGCACCTTGCCGGCAACCTCCCCCAGCTGCACCTGGACACCTGCTCCATTACTCCGCAGCGAGACGATGGAAGTGGGGTCCACGCGCAGCGCTGTAACAAAGCGCCTTTGGTGCCGGAGTCTCTCCTCCTCTTCCTGTGGGGTACAAGCAAGATCCTAGGGTCAGTTCATCCGGTTTGGAGGTCAATTGTCCTCTGTAAATTGCCCCGAGCGTGTCGGGAGTGGATGAGAAATTAGGACAACATAGAACCAGTGCACGCAGGTGGTCGATGATCAGCGTGGACTAGGTAGGCCTATGTTTCCATGCTGTATCTGTAAACTAAACTCAGATCCCGTATTAGAACACAGAACAGCACAGGAATGGGCCCTCCAGCCTACATTATCTGTGCCAAACATGATGCCAAGTTGAACTGATCTCATCTCCCTGTACATGATCCATATCGCTCTATTCCCTGAACTTCCATGTGCCTTTCCCAAAGCCTCTTAAACACCCCTATCGTATCTGCATCCACCACCATCTCTGGCAGTGCATTCCCAACCCCCACCCCTCTCTGTGTAAAAATCTTGCCTCGCACATTAAACCTCCCCCCTCTCACCATATCACTCTGCCCTCTAGTGCTGGACATTTCCACCCTGGGAACAAGCCTCTGATTGCCCACCTTATGTGTGCCTCTCAAAACTTTATATACTTCCATCGAGTCTTCCCTCAACCTCTGACGTTCCAGAGAAAATAACCCAAGGTTATCCAACCTCCCCCTGTAGCTGAAACCCTCTAATCCAGGCAGCATTCTGGTAAACCTCCTCTGCACCCTCTCCAAAGCCTCCACACCTTTCCTGTAATGGGGCGACTAGAACTGCACGTAATACTTCAAATGCAGTCTAACAAAAGCGCGATAGAGCTGCATCATGACTTGCTGACTCTTATATTCAATGCCCCTAGCACAGAATCCAAGCACATCACACGTTTCACCCATACTGGTTAACATATGATGATTGTTTGTCAGCACTGGGCCTGTACTCGCTAGAGTTTAGAAGAATGAGGGGGGACCTCATTGAAACGTACCGAATTGTGAAACGTTTGGATAGAGTGGATATGGAGAGGACGTTTCCACTAGTGGGAGAGTGTCAGACTAGAGGCCATAGTCTCAGAATTAAAGGACGTTCCTTTGGGAAGGAGAGGAGGAGGAATTTCTTTAGTCAGAGGGTGGTGAATCAATGGAATTCTTTGCCACAGAAGGCTGTGAAGGCCATCATTGGATATTTTTACGGCAGAGATAGATGGATTCTTGATTAGTACGGTGTCAGGGGTTATGGAGAGAAGGCAGGAGAATGGGGTTAGGAGGGAGAGATAGATCAGCCATGATTGAATGGCGGAATAGACGATGGGCTGAATGGCCTAATTCTGCTCCTATCACAAGACGCCTTCTTCCCCACCCTATCTACTTGTGCTGCCTCCTTCAGTGAGCTATGAACTTGAACTCCAAGATCCCTCTGCACATCAATGCTGTTAATGTTCATTGCATTAACTGTATACTCTCCTTGCATTTAACCTGTCGAAGTGCATCACCTCACACTTGCTCAGGTTAAACTCCATCTGCCATTTCTCCGCCACTTTCTGCAGCTGGTCTACGTTCTGATATCTACTGACAGCATTTCTCGTTGTCTGCAACTCCTAATTTTGGTGTCATTAGCAAACTTACTCACCAACCCATCTACATTTACGCCTCGGTCAGATATATATATATAATACAAAATCTCTCTAACTCTGGCCCCAGCCCATTCCTGAATTTTTATCCCTGTCCAATTGACTTTGCCTTCAGCAGCTATTTGGAACTTTCTCCCTCTATCTGTCTCTGCACCTCCACAACTACCATGGGGGAAAAACAATCGGACCATATTCCCCATCTAGTTTAGTCTAGTTTCTTGTCACGTGTACCAAAAAGCTTTTTTGTTGCATGCTACCAGTCCGCGGAAAGACTATTCATGATTACAATCAAGCCGTCCACAGTCGAAATGTGTTGGAAGGAACTGCAGATGCTGGTTTAAACCGAAGATAGATACAAAAAGCTGCTGTAACTCAGCGGGTCAGGAAGCATCAATCTGAAGATGGGTCTCGACCTGAAATTTCACCTATTCCTTTTCTGGTCTGAAGATGGGTC
>NW_027603344.1:0-16704 GCF_053455715.1 Rhinoraja longicauda
GACGTCACAATGCTTGTGTGAGATTGTTGCAACATTGTTGCGAAAAGCAACTGCCAGTTTTTTAAAGTTGTGCAAGTCACTTAACATACACAGATCAGCATGGGGCCCCTATTCCCTCCCTCCCTTCCCCCCTCAACCCCTTCCTCCCCACTCCTTCCCACCTCCATCCCCCCCCTCCTCCCCAACTCCCTCCCCACCTCCCTCATCCCTCCTCCCCTAACTCCCCCCCCTCCCTCCTTCCCTCCATCCTTCCCCCCCTCCCTCCACCCTTCCATCCCTCTCCCCCTCCCCCCTCCTTCCACCCTCCCTTCCCCGACTTCTGGTTACAAAGGAAACCCTACGGGGACGGGCCCAACGGGAAAGAGGGGTACTGGAAAAGGGGAGGTCCCCCTCCCTCCCCTTCCCCCTCCCCTCCCCCTCCCCCTCCCCCCTAACCCTCTCCCTCCCCCTTCCCCCCCTCCCCTCCCCCCCTCCCCCTCCTCCCTCCTCCCTCCCTCCCCTCCTCCCGGTTACAATGGAAACCCTACGAGGACGGGCCCAACGGGGAAAGAGGGGTACTGGGAAAAGGGGAGGTCCCCCTCCCTCCCCCCTTCCCCCATCCCATCCCCCCTCCCTCCCGTCTCCCTCCCCCTTCCCCCCGTTCCCCCCTCCCCTTCCCCCCTCCCTCCACACCTCTCTCCTCCCTCCCTCCCCTTCCCTCCCTCCCATCCTCCCAATGCTTGATTGAGATGGGTGCTACATTGTTTCGAAAAGCACCACTAACAGATCGCAGTGAGAAGCACTATGTGACCGTGAATGTTTCAAAACAAGCACTTAAAAAGCACTTATCTTTTTTTAAAGTATTTTTTTTTATTGCAATTCACTTAACATACACAGATCAGCATTGGGCCCCTATGCTCGTGGGCCACCGGGGCAAGTGTTTCGAAAAAAGCACTGAGAGTGTGTCTGGGGGAGAGAGAGAATGGGGGGGGGTCTGAGAACGGGGACTGGGGAGGGGGACAACAGGGTCGTTGCGGAGGGGGCTTGGTGGTGGGGGAAAGAGGGGTACTGGGAAAAGGGGAGGTTCCACTTCCCCCCCTCAACCCCTTCCTCCCCCCTCCTTCCCACCTCCATCCCCACTCGCTCCCCCCCTCCCTCCCCCCTCAATCCCAACCTCCATCACCACTCAGCCCCTAACTCCCCCCCTCCCTCCTTCCCTGCATCCCACCCTCCCCCACTCCCTGCCCCCTCCCTCCACACTTCCATCCTCTCCCCCTCCCCCCTCCTTCCACCCTCCCTCCCCTCCTCCCGGTTACAATGGAAACCCTACGGGGACGAGCCCAACGGGGAAAGAGGGGTACTGGGAAAAGGGGAGATCCCCCTCCCTCCCCTCCTCCTACCCCCTCCCCCCTTCCCCCCCTCCCCTTCCCCCCTCCCCTCCCCCCTCCCTCCCCTCCTCTCCTCCCTCCACACCTCCCTCCTCCCTCCCTCCACCCCTCCCGGTTACAATGGAAACCCTATGAGGACAGGCCCAACGGGGAAAGAGGGGTACTGGGAAAAGGGGAGGTCCCCCTTCCCCCCTCAACCCCTTCATCCCCCCTCCTACCCACCTCCATCCCCACTCCCTCCCCCCCTCCTCCCCCTCCCTCCCCAACTCCCTCCCCCCCCTAACTCCCCCCTCCCTCCCCAATCCCTCCCCCCCTCCCTCCACCCTTCCATCCCTCTCCCCCCCTCCATCCACCCTCCCTCCCCCCCTCCCGGTTACAATTGAAACCCTACGAGGACGGGCCCAACGGGGAAAGAGGAGTACTGGGAAAAGGGGAGGTCCCCCTCCCTCCCCCCTCCCTCCCCCCTTCCCCCTACCCTCCCCCCTCCCCTCTCCCTCCCCCTCCCTCCCCCTCCCCCCTACCCCCCTCCCTCCCCTCCCCCCTCCCTCCCCTCCCCTCCTCCCTCCACACCTCCCTCCTCCCTCCCTCCCCCTTCCCGCCCTCCCCTCCTCCCGGTTACAATGGAAACCCTACGAGGGACGGGCCCAACGGGGAAAGAGGGGGTACTGGGAAAAGGGGAGGTCCCCCTCCCTCCCTCCCCCCTACCCACCTCCCTCCCCTCTCCCTCCCCCCCTTCCCTCCTCCCTTCCCCTCCCCCCTCCCATCTCCCCCTCTCCCCCCCTCCCTCCCCCCTACCCCCCTCCCTCCCCTCTCCCTCCCCCCTCCCCCCTCCCCTCCCCCCCCTCCCTCCCCTCCTCCCTCCCCCTTCCCTCCCCCAACCCTCCCCCTTTCCTCCCCTCCCGGATACAATGGAAACCCTACGAGGACGGGCCCAACGGGCCCACTCGGTCTAGTATACTACTAAAACTCTGCGGTCCAACATTCCGTGTGTATGTACGCAAACATTCCGTGTGTATGTACGGAAGATTCCGAAGCGTCTTTGCTTGACGCTTAACTTACAAACCCCTACTCCTCCTAGACGGTACGCCAAAGCGCTACGATTTTTGTACCGCCATATTCACCATTAACATGGGCAACTATTGTAAGTACTTTCGTTCAAATTGAAGCTACCTTTTTAAAGCTAGAGAGATATAAAGTTTAAATTTTCATTTCTAACCCTTTTCTTGAAGGGGCTTCAGCGCGTGATGTCACAATGGCACCCGTGCACCAATGAGAGATCAGCTCGGTTTTAAATTTACATCTTCAGCTTGTGACGTCACAATGCTTGTGTGAGATTGTTGCAACATTGTTGCGAAAAGCAACTGCCAGTTTTTTTAAAGTTGTGCAAGTCACTTAACATACACAGATCAGCATGGGGCCCCTATTCCCTCCCTCCCTTCCCCCCTCAACCCCTTCCTCCCCACTCCTTCCCACCTCCATCCCCCCCCTCCTCCCCAACTCCCTCCCCACCTCCCTCATCCCTCCTCCCCTAACTCCCCCCCCTCCCTCCTTCCCTCCATCCTTCCCCCCTCCCACCACCCTTCCATCCCTCTCCCCCCTCCCCCCTCCTTCCACCCTCCCTTCCCCGACTTCTGGTTACAAAGGAAACCCTACGGGGACGGGCCCAACGGGAAAGAGGGGTACCGGGAAAAGGGGAGGTCCCCCTCCCTCCCCTTCCCCCCTCCCCTCCCCCCTCCCCCTCCCCCCTAACCCTCTCCCTCCCCCTTCCCCCCTCCCCTCCCCCCCTCCCCTCCTCCCTCCTCCCTCCCTCCCCTCCTCCCGGTTACAATGGAAACCCTACGAGGACGGGCCCAACGGGGAAACAGGGGTACTGGGAAAAGGGGAGGTCCCCCTCCCTCCCCCCTTCCCCCATCCCATCCCCCCTCCCTCCCGTCTCCCTCCCCCCTTCCCCCCGTTCCCCCCTCCCCTTCCCCCCCTCCCTCCACACCTCTCTCCTCCCTCCCTTCCCTTCCCTCCCTCCCATCCTCCCAATGCTTGTTTGAGATGGGTGCTACATTGTTTCGAAAAGCACCACTAACAGATCGCAGTGAGAAGCACTATGTGACCGTGAATGTTTCAAAACAAGCACTTAAAAAGCACTTATCTTTTTTTAAAGTATTTTTTTTTATTGCAATTCACTTAACATACACAGATCAGCATTGGGCCCCTATGCTCGTGGCCACCGGGGAAAGTGTTTCGAAAAAACATACTGGGAAAAGGGGAGATCCCCCTCCCTCCCCTCACCCCTACCCCCCTCCCCCCTTCCCCCTCCCCTTCCCCCCTCCCCTCCCCCCCTCCCTCCCCCTCCCCTCCTCCCTCCACACCTCCCTCCTCCCTCCCTCCCCCCCTCCCGGTTACAATGGAAACCCTATGAGGACGGGCTCAACGGGGAAAGAGGGGTACTGGGAAAAGGGGAGGTCCTCCTTCCCCCCTCAACCCCTTCATCCCCCCTCCTTCCCACCTCCATCCCCACTCCCTCCCCCCCTCCTCCCCTCCCCAAATCCCTCCCCCTCCCTCCCCCCTCCCCACTAACTCCCCCCTCCCTCCTTCCCTCCATCCCTCCCTCCACAATCCCTCCCCGCCTCCCTCCCCCCTTCCATCCCTCTCCCCCCTCCTTCCACCCTCCCTCCCCCCCTCCCGTTACAATTGAAACCCTACGAGGACGGGCCCAACGGGGAAAGAGGAGTACTGGGAAAAGGGGAGGTCCCCCTCCCTCCCCTCCTCCCTCCACTCTCCCTCCCCCTCCCTCCCCTCCCCCCCTCCCTCCCCTCCCTTCCTCCCTCCACACCTCCCTCCTCCCTCCCTCCCCCTTCCCGCCCTCCCCTCCTCCCGGTTACAATGGAAACCCTACGAGGACGGGCCCAACGGGGAAAGAGGGGTACTGGGAAAAGGGGAGGTCCCCCTCCCTCCCTCCCCCCTACCCACCTCCCTCCCCTCTCCCTCCCCCCTTCCCTCCTCCCTTCACCCCTCCCCCTCCCATCCCCCCCTCTCCCCCCTCCCTCCCCCCCTACCCCCCCTCCCTCCCCTCCCCCTCCCCCCCTCCCCTCCCCCTCCCTCCCCTCCTCCCTCCCCCTTCCCTCCCCCAACCCTCCCCCTTTCCTCCCCTCCCGGTTACAATGGAAACCCTACGAGGACGGGCCCAACGGGCCCAATCGGTCTAGTCTATCTATATACTATTAAAACTCAGATGTTGTATATATATATGTATATTCCACTGATGACATACACAGATCAGGAGGACGGGCCCAACGGGCACACTTGGAGAGTAAGAGTGGGGCTGGGGGAGGAGAGAATGGGGGGTGCGGGGACGGGCCCAACGGGCACACTTGGAGAGTAAGAGTGGGGCTGGGGGAGGAGAGAATGGGGGTGTGGGGACGGGCCCAACGGGCCCGCTTTGGCTAGTCTATATACTACTAAAACTCAGATCTTGAATATATATATATATATTCCACTGATGTCGGCTGAATACGGCAATTCCGGCAAAACGGTGAACCGTAGCGCCACGATTTTTGTACCGCCTTAATCAGCATGCGGTTTAATTCGGACGCATATTTTTTAAGTTACAGAGGTTTAAAAGTGCTGCCCCCCCTGATTTATCGAAGTTTTGACAGAAGGGGGGCGCTGCGCTGCGGATTTATTCTTCATTGTGATGTCACAATGCCCCTGTGAGATGAACTCGAGCAGACCCCCCTTCCCCCCCCCCCCCCGTGGTATTCAGCGTGTGACGTCACAATGCCCCTGTGCTACATTGTTGCGAAAAGCTGTCAAGTCAAGTCAATTTTATTTGTATAGCACATTATAAAACAACCCACGTTGACCAAAGTGCTGTACATCTGATTAGGTACTAAGGAAAAAAATGAAACATACAGTAAACGCAAACAGTTCACAGCGCCTCCTCAATGAGCCTCAAACGCTAGGGAGTAGAAATAGGTTTTGAGCCTGGACTTAAAGGAGTCGATGGAGGGGGCAGTTCTGATGGGGAGAGGATGCTGTTCCACAGTCTAGGAGCTGCCACCGCAAAAGCGCGGTCACCCCTGAGCTTAAGACTGGAAGCTTAGTGACCGGAAATGTTGCGAAAAGACACTGAGAGTGTGTCTGGGGGAGAGAGAATGGGGAGGGTCTGAGAATGGGGACTGGAGAGGGGGACAACAGGGGGTCGTTGCGGAGGGGGCTTGGTGGTGGGGGAAAGAGGGGTACTGGGAAAAGGGGAGGTCCCCCTTCCCCCCTCAACCCCTTCCTCCCCCCCTCCTTCCAACCTCCATCCCCACTCCCTCACCCCCCTCCTCCCCCTCTCTCCCCAACTCCCTCCCCCCTCCCTCCCCACCTCCTTCACCCCTCCCCCCTAACCCCCCCCCTCCCTCCTTCCCTCCATCCCCCACTCCATCCCCCCCCTCCCTCCACCCTTCCATCCTTCTCCCACTCCCCCTCCCTCCCCCCTCCCGGTTACAATGGAAACCCTACGAGGACGGGCCCAACGGGGAAAGAGGGGTACTGGAAAAGGGGAGGTCCCCCTCCCTCCCCCCTTCCCCCCTCCCCCCCTCCCCCACCCCTCCCCCCTACCACCCTCCCTCCCCTCTCCCTCCCCCCCCCGCCCCTCCCCCCCTCCCCTACCCCCCTCCCCTCCTCCCTCCACACCTCACTCCTCCCTCCCCTCCTCCCAGTTACAATGGAAACCCTACGAGGATGGGCCCAACGGGGAAAGAGGGGTACTGGGAAAAGGGGAGGTCCCCCTCATTCCCCCCTCCCTTCCCCCTCCCCTCCCCCACCCCCCTCCCTCCCCTTCCCCCCACTTCCCCCCTCCCCCCTCCCTCCCCCTCCCCCTCTTCCCTCCCTCCCCTTCCCTCCCCCCACTCCCCTCCCGGTTACATTGGAAACCCTACGAGGACGGGCCCAACGGGGAAAGAGGGGTACTGGGAAAAGGGGAGGTCACCCTCCCTCCCCCCCTACCCCCCCTCCCTCCCCCTCCCCCCCTTCCCCCTCCCCTCCCTCCCCCTCCCTCCCCCTCCCCCCCCTACCCCCCTCCCTCCTCCCCTTTCCCCCTCCCATCCCCCCCTCCCCTCCTCCCTCCCTCCCCCTCCCCACCTCCCTCCCCCCCCCACTCCCCTCCCGGTTACAATGGAAACCCTACGTGGACGGGCCCAACGGGAAAAGAGGGGGACTGGGAAAAGGGGAGGTCCCCCTCCCCTCCCCCCTTCCTCCCTCCCCCTTCCCCCTCCCTCCCCCTCCCCACCCTACCCCCCTCCCTCCCCTCTCCCTCCCCCCCTTCCCCCCCTCCCCTCCCCCCCTCCTCCTCCCTCCACACCTCCATCCTCCCTCCCTCCACACCTCCCTCCTCCCTCCCTCCCCCTTCCCTCCCTCCCCTCCTCCCGGTTACAATGGAAACCCTACGAGGACGGGCCCAACGGGGAAAGAGGGGTACTGGGAAAAGGGGAGGTCCCCCGCCCTCCCCCCTTCCCCCCTCCCTCCCACACCCTCCCCCCCCTCTCCCTCCCCCCCTTCCCATCCCCCTCCCCCTCACCCCTCCCCCTTACCCCCCTCCCTTCCCCTCCTCCCCCTCCCCTCCCCCCCTCCCCCTCCCCTCCCCCTCCCCTCCCCCCCCCTCCCCCTCCCCCTCCCCCTCCCCCCCCTCCCCTCCCTCCCTCCCCCCTCACACCTCCCTCCTCCCTCCCTCCCCCTTCCCTACCCCCCACTCCCCTCCCGGTTACAATGGAAACCCTACGAGGACGGGCCCAACGGGCCCACTTGGTCTAGTATACTACTAAAACTCTGCGGTCCAACATTCCGTATGTATGGATGTATATGTGTATGTACGGAAGATTCCGAAGAGTTTCTGTCCATAACTTACAAACCCCTACTCCTCCCAGACGGTACACCAAAGCGCTACGATTTTTGTACCGCCATATTCACCATTAACGTGGGCAACTATTGTAAGTACTTTTGTTCAAATTGAAGCTACCTTTTTAAAGCTAGAGAGATATTAAAGTTTAATTTTCATTTCTAACCCTTTTCTTGAAGGGGCTTCAGCGCGTGATGTCACAATGGCACCCGTGCACCAATGAGAGATCAGCTCGGTTTTAAATTTACATCTTCAGCTTGTGACGTCACAATGCTTGTGTGAGATTGTTGCAACATTGTTGCGAAAAGCAACTGCCAGTTTTTTAAAGTTGTGCAAGTCACTTAACATACACAGATCAGCATGGGGCCCCCTATTCCCTCCCTCCCCCCTTCCCCCCTCAACCCCTTCCTCCCCACTCCTTCCCAGCTCCATCCCCACTCCCTCCCCCCCTCCTCCCCAACTCCCTCCCCACCTCCCTCACCCCCTCCTACCCTAACTCCCCCCCCCCTCCCTCCTTCCCTCCATCCTCCCCCCCTCCCTCCACCCTTCCATCCCTCTCCCCCTCCCCCCTCCTTCCACCCTCCCTCCCCCCCTCCTGGTTACAAAGGAAACCCTACGGGACGGGCCCAACGGGGAAAGAGGGGGTACTGGGAAAAGGGGAGGTCCCCCTCCCTCCCCTTCCCCCCTCCCCTCCCCCCTCCCCCTCTCCCCCCTCCCCCTCCCCCCTAACCATCTCCCTCCCCCTTCCCCCCTCCCCTCCCCCCCATCTCCCTCCCCCTTCCCCCCTCCCCTCCCCCCCTCCCCTCCTCCCTCCACACCTCCCTCCTCCCTCCCTCCCCTCCTCCCGATTACAATGGAAACCCTACGAGGACGGGCCCAACGGGGAAAGAGGGGTACTGGGAAAAGGGGAGGTCCCCCTCCCTCCCCCCTTCCCCCATCCCATCCCCCCTCCCTCCCCTCTCCCTCCCCCTTCCCCCCGTTCCCCCCTCCCCTTCCCCCCTCCCTCCACACCTCTCTCCTCCCTCCCTCTCCCTTCCCTCCCTCCCATCCTCCCAATGCTTGTTTGAGATGGGTGCTACATTGTTTCGAAAAGCACCACTAACAGATCGCAGTGAGAAGCACTATGTGACCGCGAATGTTTCAAAACAAGCACTTAAAAAGCACTTATATTTTTTTTAAGTTTTTTTTTTATTGCAAGTCACTTAACATACACAGATCAGCATTGGGCCCCTATGCTCGTGGGCCACCGGGGCAAGTGTTTCGAAAAAAGCACTGAGAGTGTGTCTGGGGGAGAGAGAGAATGGGGGGGGGTCTGAGAATGGGGACTGGGGAGGGGGACAACAGGGGTCGTTGCGGAGGGGGGCTTGGTGGTGGGGGGAAAAAGGGGTACTGGGAAAAGGGGAGGTTCCACTTCCCCCTCAACCCCTTCCTCCCACCTCCTTCCCTCCTCCATCCCCACTCGCTCCCCCCTCCCTCCCCCCTCAATCCCAACCTCCATCACCACTCAGCCCCTAACTCCCCCCCTCCCTCCTTCCCTCCATCCCACCCTCCCCCACTCCCCTCCCCCCTCCCTCCACCCTTCCATCCCTCTCCCCCTCCCCCCTCCTTCCACCCTCCCTCCCCCCTCCCGGTTACAATGGAAACCCTACGGGGACGGGCCCAACTGGAAAAGAGGGGTACTGGGAAAAGAGGAGATCCCCCTCCTCCCCTCCCCCCTCCTCTCCCCCCTCCCCCCTTCCCCCTCCCCTTCCCCCTCCCTCCCCCCCCCTCACCCTCCCCTCCTCCCTCCACACCTCCCTCCTCCCTCCCTCCCCCCCTCCGGTTACAATGGAAACCCTATGAGGACGGGCCCAACGGGAAAGAGGGGTACTGGGAAAAGGGGAGGTCCACCTTCCCCCCTCAACCCCTTCATCCCCCCTCCTTCCCACCTCCATCCCCACTCCCTCCCCCCCTCCTCCCCCTCCCTCCCCAACTCCCTCCCCCTCCCCCCTAACTCCCCCCTCCCTCCTTCCCTCCATCCCTCCCTCCCCAATCCCTACTCCCCTCCCTCCACCCTTCCATCCCTCTCCCCCTCCCGGTTACAATGGAAACCCTACGAGGACGGGCCCAACGAGGAAAGAGGAGTACTGGGAAAAGGGGAGGTCCCCCTCCCTCCCCCCTTCCCCCTCCCCTCCCCCTCCCCTCTCCCTCCCCCCCTCCCTCCCCCTCCCCCTACCCTCCTCCCTCCCCTCCCCCTCCCTCCCCTCCCCTCCTCCTTCCACACCTCCCTCCTCCCTCCCTCCCCCTTCCCGCCCTCCCCTCCTCCCGGTTACAATGGAAACCCTACGAGGACGGGCCCAACGGGAAAGAGGGGTACTGGGAAAAGGGGAGGTCCCCCTCCCTCCCTCCCCCCTACCCACCTCCCTCCCCTCTCCCTCCCCCCCTTCGCTCCTCCTTCCCCTCCCCTCCCCCCTCCCATCCCCTCCCTCTCCCCCCTCCTCCCCCCTACCCCCCTCCCTCCACTCCTCCCTCCCCCTTCCCTCCCCCAACCCTCCCCCTTTCCTCCCCTCCCGGTTACAATGGAAACCCTACGAGGACGGGCCCAACGGGCCCACTCGGTCTAGTATACTACTAAAACTCTGCGGTCCAACATTCCGTATGTATGTTTGTATGTACGGAAGATTCCGAAGAGTTTCTGTCCATATAACTTACAAACCCTACTCCTCCCAGACGGTACACCAAAGCGCTACGATTTTTGTACCGCCATATTCACCATTAACCTGGGCAACTATTGTAAGTACTTTCGTTCAAATTGAAGCTACCTTTTTAAAGCTAGAGAGATATTAAAGTTTAAATTTTCATTTCTAACCCTTTTCTTGAAGGGGCTTCAGCGCGTGATGTCACAATGGCACCCGTGCACCAATGAGAGATCAGCTCGGTTTTAAATTTACATCTTCAGCTTGTGACGTCACAATGCTTGTGTGAGATTGTTGCAACATTGTTGCGAAAAGCAACTGCCAGTTTTTTAAAGTTGTGCAAGTCACTTAACATACACAGATCAGCATGGGGCCCCTATTCCCTCCCTCCCCCCTTCCCCCCTCAACCCCTTCCTCCCCACCTCCTTCCCAGCTCCATCCCCACTCCCTCCCCCCCTCCTCCCCAACTCCCTCCCCACCTCCCTCACCCCTCCTCCCCTAACTCCCCCCCCTCCCTCCTTCCCTCCATCCTCCCCCCCTCCCTCCACCCTTCCATCCCTCTCCCCCTCCCCCCTCCTTCCACCCTCCCTCCCCCCCTCCTGGTTACAAAGGAAACCCTACGGGGACGGGCCCAACGGGGAAAGAGGGGTACTGGGAAAAGGGGAGGTCCCCCTCCCTCCCCTTCCCCCTCCCCTCCCCCTCCCCCCTCCCCCCTAACCCTCTCCCTCCCCCTTCCCCCCTCCCCTCCCCCCCCTCCCCTCCTCCCTCCACACCTCCCTCCTCCCTCCCTCCCCTCCTCCCGATTACAATGGAAACCCTACGAGGACGGGCCCAACGGGGAAAGAGGGGTACTGGGAAAAGGGGAGGTCCCCCTCCCTCCCCCCTTCCCCCATCCCATCCCCCCTCCCTCCCCTCTCCCTCCCCCTTCCCCCCGTTCCCCCCTCCCCTTCCCCCCTCCCTCCACACCTCTCTCCTCCCTCCCTCCCCTTCCCTCCCTCCCATCCTCCCAATGCTTGTTTGAGATGGGTGCTACATTGTTTCGAAAAGCACCACTAACAGATCGCAGTGAGAAGCACTATGTGACCGCGAATGTTTCAAACAAGCACTTAAAAAGCACTTATCTTTTTTTAAAGTATTTTTTTTAATTGCAAGTCACTTAACATACACAGATCAGCATTGGGCCCCTATGCTCGTGGGCCACCGGGGCAAGTGTTTCGAAAAAAGCACTGAGAGTGTGTCTGGGGGAGAGAGAGAATGGGGGGGGGGTCTGAGAATGGGGACTGGGGAGGGGGACAACAGGGGTCGTTGCGGAGGGGGCTTGGTGGTGGGGGAAAAAGGGGTACTGGGAAAAGGGGAGGTTCCACTTCCCCCCTCAACCCCTTCCTCCCACCTCCTTCCCTCCTCCATCCCCACTCGCTCCCCCCTCCCTCCCCCCTCAATCCCAACCTCCATCACACTCAGCCCCTAACTCCCCCCCTCCCTCCTTCCCTCCATCCCACCCTCCCCCACTCCCTCCCCCCTCCCTCCACCCTTCCATCCCTCTCCCCCTCCCCCTCCTTCCACCCTCCCTCCCCCCTCCCGGTTACAATGGAAACCCTACGGGGACGGGCCCAACTTGAAAAGAGGGGTACTGGGAAAAGAGGAGATCCCCCTCCCTCCCCTCCCCCCTCCTCTCCCCCCTCCCCCCTTCCCCCCTCCCCTTCCCCCTCCCCTCCCCCCCCCTCACCCTCCCCTCCTCCCTCCACACCTCCCTCCTCCCTCCCTCCCCCCCTCCCGGTTACAATGGAAACCCTATGAGGACGGGCCCAACGGGGAAAGAGGGGTACTGGGAAAAGGGGAGGTCCCCCTTCCCCCCTCAACCCCTTCATCCCCCCTCCTTCCCACCTCCATCCCCACTCCCTCCCCCCCTCCTCCCCTCCCTCCCCAACTCCCTCCCCCTCCCCCCTAACTCCCCCCTCCCTCCTTCCCTCCATCCCTCCCTCCCCAATCCCTACTCCGCTCCCTCCACCCTTCCATCCTCTCCCCCTCCTTGAAACCCTACGAGGACGGGCCCAACGAGGAAAGAGAGTACTGGGAAAAGGGGAGGTTCCCCCTCCCTCCCCCTCCTCCCCTCCTCTCCCCCTCCCCTCTCCCTCCCCCTCCCTCCCCCCTCCCCCTACCCTCCTCCCTCCCCTCCCCCCTCCCTCCCCTCCCCTCCTCCTTCCACACCTCCCTCCTCCCTCCCTCCCCCTTCCCGCCCTCCCCTCCTCCCGGTTACAATGGAAACCCTACGAGGACGGGCCCAACGGGGAAAGAGGGGTACTGGGAAAAGGGTAGGTCCCCCTCCCTCCCTCCCCCCTACCCACCTCCCTCCCCTCTCCCTCCCCCCCTTCGCTCCTCCCTTCCCCCCTCCCCTCCCCCCTCCCATCCCCTCCCTCTCCCCCCTCCCTCCCCCCTACCCCCCCTCCCTCCCCTCCTCCCTCCCCCTTCCCTCCCCCAACCCTCCCCCTTTCCTCCCCTCCCGGTTACAATGGAAACCCTACGAGGACGGGCCCAACGGGCCCACTCGTCTAGTATACTACTAAAACTCTGCGGTCCAACATTCCGTATGTATGTGTGTATGTACGGAAGATTCCGAAGAGTTTCTGTCCATATAACTTACAAACCCTACTCCTCCCAGACGGTACACCAAAGCGCTACGATTTTTGTACCGCCATATTCACCATTAACCTGGGCAACTATTGTAAGTACTTTCGTTCAAATTGAAGCTACCTTTTTAAAGCTAGAGAGATATTAAAGTTTAAATTTTCATTTCTAACCCTTTTCTTGAAGGGGCTTCAGCGCGTGATGTCACAATGGCACCCGTGCACCAATGAGAGATCAGCTCGGTTTTAAATTTACATAATTTTTTTTCTGACCTTTTTTTTCAAGGTCTTCAGCTTGTGACGTCACAATGCTTGTGTGAGATGGTTGCAACATTGTTGCGAAATGCAACTGCCAGTTTTTTAAAGTTGTGCAAGTCACTTAACATACACAGATCAGCATGGGGCCCCTATTCCCTCCCTCCCCCCCTTCCCCACTCAACCCCTTCCTCCCCACTCCTTCCCACCTCCATCCCCACTCCCTCCCCCCTCCTCCACAACTCCCTCCCCACCTCCCTCACCCCTCCTCCCCTAACTCCCCCCCTCCCTCCTTCCCTCCATCCCTCCCCCCCTCCCTCCACCCTTCCATCCCTCTCCCCCTCCCCCCTCCTTCCACCCTCCCTCCCCTCCTCCCGGTTACAATGGAAACCCTACGAGGACGGGCCCAACGGGGAAAGAGGGGTACTGGAAAAAGGGGAGGTCCCCCCTCCCTCCCCCCTTCCCCATCCCTTCCCCATCCCATCCCCCCTCCCTCCCCTCTCCCTCCCCCTTCCCCCCGTTCCCCCTCCCCTTCCCGCCCTCCCTCCACACCCCTCTCCTCCCTCCCTCCCCTTCCCTCCCTCCCATCCTCCCAATGCTTGTTTGAGATGGGTGCTACATTGTTTCGAAAAGCACCACTAACAGATCGCAGTGAGAAGCACTATGTGACCGCGAATGTTTCAAAACAAGCACTTAAAAAGCACTTATCTTTTTTTAAAGTATTTTTTTTTATTGCAAGTCACTTAACATACACATATCAGCATTGGGCCCCTATGCTCGTGGGCCACCGGGGCAAGTGTTTCGAAAAAAGCACTGAGAGTGTGTCTGGGGAGAGAGAGAATGGGGGGGGTCTGAGAATGGGGACTGGGGAGGGGGACAACAGGGGTCGTTGCGGAGGGGGCTTGGTGGTGGGGGAAAGAGGGGTACTGGGAAAAGGGGAGGTTCCACTTCCCCCCTCAACCCCTTCCTCCCCCCTCCTTCCCACCTCCAACCCCACTCGCTCCCCCCCTCCCTCCCCCCTCAATCCCAACCTCCATCACCACTCAGCCCCTAACTCCCTCCTTCCCTCCATCCCACCCTCCCCCACTCCCTCCCCCCTCCCTCCACCCTTCCATCCCTCTCCCCCTCCCCCCTCCTTCCACCCTCCCTCCCCCCCTCTCGGTTACAATGGAAACCCTACGGGGACGGGCCCAACGGGGAAAGAGGGGTACTGGGAAAAGGGGAGATCCCCCTCCCTCCCCTCCCCCCTACCCCCTCCCCTACCCCCTCCCCCCTTCCCCCCTCCCCTTCCCCCCTCCCCTCCCCCCTCCCTCCCCCTCCCCTCCTCCCTCCACACCTCCCTCCTCCCTCCCTCCCCCCCCTCCCGGTTACAATGGAAACCCTATGAGGACGGGCCCAACGGGGAAAGAGGGGTACTGGGAAAAGGGGAGGTCCCCCTTCCCCCCCTCAACCCCTTTATCCCCCCTCCTTCCCACCTCCATCCCCCCCTCCTCCCCCTCCCTCCCCAACTCCCTCCCCCCTCCCTCCCCCCTCCCCCCTAACTCTCCCCTCCCTCCTTCCCTCCATCCCTCCCTCCCCAAACCCTCCCCCCCTCCCTCCCCAAACCCTCCCCCCCTCCCTACACCCTTCCATCCCTCTCCCACCTCCTTCCACCCTCCCTCCCCCCCCTCCCGGTTACAATTGAAACCCTACGAGGACGGGCCCAACGGGGAAAGAGGAGTACTGGGAAAAGGGGAGGTCCCCCTCCCTCCCCCCTTCCCCTCCCCCCTCCCCACTCCCTCCCCCTCCCTCCCCTCCCCCCTCCCTCCCCTCGCCTCCTCCCTCCACACCTCCCTCCTCCCTCCCTCCTCCCTCCCTCCCCCTTCCCGCCCTCCCCTCCTCCCGGTTACAATGGAAACCCTACGAGGACGGGCCCAATGGGGAAAGAGGGGTACTGGGAAAATGGGAGGTTCCCCTCCCTCCCCCCTCACTCCCCCCTCCCTCCCTTCTCCCTCCCCCCCTCCCTCCCCTCCCCTTCCCCCCTCCCTCCCCTTCCCCCTCCCTCCCCCTCCCCCCTACACCCTTCCCTCCCCTCTCCCTCCCCCTTCCCCCCTCCTCCCTCCCCCTCCCCTCCCCCCTCCACACCTCCCTACTCCCTCCCTCGAAAAGCAACTGACAGAAGCACTAAGTAGCCGCGAATGTTTCAAAACCAGCACTTAACCGCGAATGTTTTTTTAAAAAGCACTTAACCGCGAATGTTTCAAAACAAGCAATTAAAAAGCACTTTTTTTTTTAAAGCATTTTTTTTTATTCCAAGAGAATGGGGGGTGGTCTGAGAATGGGGACTGGGTAGGGGGACAACAGGGGTCGTTGCGGTGGGGGCTTGGTGGTGGGGGAAAGAGGGGTACTGGGAAAAGGGGAGGTCCCACTTCCCCCTCAACCTCTTCCTCCCCCTCCTTCCCACCTCCATCCCCACTCTCTCCCCCCTCAATCTCAACATCCATCACCACTCGGCCCCTAACTCACCCCTCCCTCCTTCCCTCCATCCGACCCTCCCCCACTCCCTCCCCCCATCCCTCCACCCTTCAACCCCTCTCCCCCTCCCCCCTCCTTCCACCCTCCCTCCCCCCCTCCCGGTTACAATGGAAACCCTACGGGGACGGGCCCAACGGGGAAAGAGGGGTACTGGGAAAAGGGGAGTTCCCCCCTCCCTCCCCTCCCCCCTACCCCTCTTCCCCCTCCCCCTCCCCTCCCCCCCTCCCTCCCCCTCCCCTCCTCCCTCCCCACCTCCCTCCACACCTCCCTCCTCCCTCCCTCCCCCCTCCCGGTTACAATGGAAACCCTACGAGGACGGGCCCAACGGGGAAAGAGGACTACTGGGAAAAGGGGAGGTCCGCCTCCCTCCCCCCCTTCCCCCCTCCACTCCACCCTCCCCTCCCCCTCCCCCTCCCCTGCTCCCTCCACACCTCCCTCCTCCCTCCCTCCCTCTTCCCTCCCTCCCATCCTCCCAGTTACAATGGAAACCCTACGAGGACGGGCCCAACGGGCCCACTCGGTCTAGAATACTACTAAAACTCAGATCTTGAAGCGTTGTTTGTATATATATTCCACTGATGTCGGCTGAAGACAATTCCGGCAAAACGGTGAACCGTAGCGCCTTAATCAGCATGCGGTTCGCTGCTGGAAAATGATATTTTTATTTAATTCGGACGCATATTTTTTAAGTTACAGAGGTTTAAAAGTGCTGCCCCCCCTGATTTATCGAAGTTTTGACAGAAGGGGGGCGCTGCGGTGCGGATTTATTCTTCATTGTGATGTCACAATGCCCCTGTGAGATGAACTCGAGCAGACCCCCCTTCCCCCCCCGTGGTATTCAGCGTGTGACGTCACAATGCCCCTGTGCCCCTCCCTCCCCCTTCCCCCTCCCCCTCCCCTACCTCCCCCCTCCCTCCCCCTCCCCCCCTTCCCCTCTCACTCCCCCCTCCCCCTTCCCCCCTCCCCCCTTTCCCCCCTCCCCCCTTTCCGCCCTCCCCTTCCCCCCTCCCTCCCCTCCTCCCTCCTCCCTCCCTCCCCCTCCCCTACCTCCCCCTACCTCCCCCTCCCCCCCTTCCCCTCTCCCTCCCCCCTCCCCCCTTCCCCCTCCCCCCTTTCCCCCCTCCCCCCCCTTTCCGCCCTCCCCTTCCCCCCTCCCTCCCCACCTCCCTCCTCCCTCCCTCCCCCTCCCCTACCTCCCCCCTCCCCCCTTCCCCTCTCCCTCCCCCCTCCCCCCTCCCCCCTTCCCCCTCCCCCCTTTCCCCCCTCCCCCCTTTCCGCCCTCCCCTTCCTCCCTCCCTCCCCTCCTCCCTCCCTCCCCCTTCCCTCCCTCCCCTCCTCCCGGTTACAATGGAATCCCTACGAGGACGGGCCAAACGGGGAAAGAGTGGTACTGG
>NW_027603345.1:0-16681 GCF_053455715.1 Rhinoraja longicauda
ACTGGGGAGGGGGACAACAGGGGTCGTTGCGGAGGGGGCTTGGTGGTGGGGGAAAGAGGGGTACTGGGAAAAGGGGAGGTTCCACTTCCCCCCTCAACCCCTTCCTCCCCCCTCCTTCCCACCTCCATCCCCACTCGCTCCCCCCCTCCCTCCCCCCTCAATCCCAACCTCCATCACCACTCAGCCCCTAACTCCCCCCCTCCCTCCTTCCCTCCATCCCACCCTCCCCCACTCCCTGCCCCCTCCCTCCACCCTTCCATCCCTCTCCCCCTCCCACCTCCTTCCACCCTCCCTCCCCCCCTCCCGGTTACAATGGAAACCCTACGGGGACGAGCCCAACGGGGAAAGAGGGGTACTGGGAAAAGGGGAGATCCCCCTCCCTCCCCTCCCCTACCCCCTTCCCCCCTCCCCTTCCCCCCTCCCCTCCCCCTCCCCTCCTCCCTCCACACCTCCCTCCTCCCTCCCTCCCCCCCTCCCGGTTACAATGGAAACCGTATGAGGACAGGCCCAACGGGGAAAGAGGGGTACTGGGAAAAGGGGAGGTCCCCCTTCCCCCCTCAACCCCTTCATCCCCCCTCCTTCCCACCTCCATCCCCACTCCCTCCCCCCCTCCTCCCCCTCCCTCCCCAACTCCCTCCCCCCTCCCCCCTAACTCCCCCCTCCCTCCTTCCCTCCCTCCCCAATCCCTCCCCCCCTCCCTCCACCCTTCCATCCCTCTCCCCCCTCCTTCCACCCTCCTTCCCCCCCTCCCGGTTACAATTGAAACCCTACGAGGACGGGCCCAACGGGGAAAGAGGAGTACTGGGAAAAGGGGAGGTCCCCCTCCCTCCCCCCTTCCCCCTCCCCTCCCCCCTCCCCTCTCCCTCCCCCTCCCCCTACCCCCTCCCTCCCCTCCCCTCCCTCCCCTCCCCTCCTCCCTCCACACCTCCCTCCTCCCTCCCTCCCCCTTCCCGCCCTCCCCTCCTCCCGGTTACAATGGAAACCCTACGAGGACGGGCCCAACGGGGAAAGAGGGGTACTGGGAAAAGGGGAGGTCCCACTTCCCCCCTCAACCCCTTCCTCCCCCCTCCTTCCCACCTCCATCCCCACTCGCTCCCCCCCTCCCTCCCCCCTCAATCCCAACCACCATCACCACTCAGCCCCTAACTCCCCCCCTCCCTCCTTCCCTCCATCCCACCCTCCCCCACTCCCTGCCCCCTCCCTCCACCCTTCCATCCCTCTCCCCCTCCCCCCTCCTTCCACCCTCCCTCCCCCCTCCCGGTTACAATGGAAACCCTATGAGGACGGGCCCAACGGGGAAAGAGGGGTACTGGGAAAAGGGGAGGTCCCCCTTCCCCCCTCAACCCCTTCATCCCCCCTCCTTCCCACCTCCATCCCCACTCCCTCCCCCCCTCCTCCCCCTCCCTCCCCCCTCCCCCCTAACTCCCCCCTCCCTCCTTCCCTCCATCCCTCCCTCCCCAATCCCTCCCCCCCTCCCTCCACCCTTCCATCCCTCTCCCCCCTCCTTCCACCCTCCCTCCCCCCCTCCCGGTTACAATTGAAACCCTATGAGGACGGGCCCAACGGGGAAAGAGGAGTACTGGTAAAAGGGGAGGTCCCCCTCCCTCCCCCCTTCCCCCTCCCCTCTCCCTCCCCCTCCCTCCCCCTACCCCCCTCCCTCCCCTCCCCCCTCCCCTCCCCTCCTCCCTCCACACCTCCCTCCTCCCTCCCTCCCCCTTCCCGCCCTCCCCTCCTCCCGGTTACAATGGAAACCCTACGAGGACGGGCCCAACGGGGAAAGAGGGGTACTGGGAAAAGGGGAGGTCCCCCTCCCTCCCTCCCCCCTACCCACCTCCCTCCCCCCTACCCACCTCCCTCCCCTCTCCCTCCCCCCCTTCCCTCCTCCCTTCCCCCCTCCCCCTCCCATCCCCCCCCTCTCCCCCCTCCCTCCCCCCTACCCCCCTCCCTCCCCTCTCCCTCCCCCCTCCCCCCCTCCCCTCCCCCTCCTCCCTCCCCTCCTCCCTCCCCCTTCCCTCCCCCAACCCTCCCCCTTTCCTCCCCTCCCGGTTACAATGGAAACCCTACGAGGACGGGCCCAACGGGCCCACTCGGTCTAGTATACTACTAAAACTCTGCGGTCCAACATTCCGTATGTATATGTGTATGTACGCAAAGATTCCGAAGAGTTTCTGTCCATAACTTACAAACCCTACTCTCCCAGACGGTACACCAAAGCGCTACGATTTTTGTACCGCCATATTCACCATTAACCTGGGCAACTATTGTAAGTACTTTCGTTCAAATTGAAGCTACCTTTTTAAAGCTAGAGAGATATTAAAGTTTAAATTTTCATTTCTAACACTTTTCTTGAAGGGGCCAAACCCTACTCCTCCCAGACGGTACACCAAAGCGCTACGATTTTTGTACCGCCGTATTCACCATTAACATCGGCAACTATTGTAAGTACTTTCGTTCAAATTGAAGCTACCTTTTTAAAGCTAGAGAGATATTAAAGTTTAAATTTTTCATTTCTAACCCTTTTCTTGAAGGGCTTCAGCGCGTGATGTCACAATGGCACCCGTGCACCAATGAGAGATCAGCTCGCGATGGACAAGCGGCTGCTATTGGGTGTTTACTACTTTAAATTTACATAATTTTTTTTCTGACCTTTTTTTTCAAGGTCTTCAGCTTGTGACGTCACAATGCTTGTGTGAGATGGTTGCAACATTGTTGCGAAAAGCAACTGCCAGTTTTTTAAAGTTGTGCGAGTCACTTAACATACACAGATCAGCATGGGGCCCCTATTCCCTCCCTCCCCCCCCCTTCCCCCCTCAACCCCTTCCTCCCCACTCCTTCCCACCTCCACCCCCCTCCCTCCCCCCCTTCCCCCCTCCCCTCCCCCCTCCCTCCCCCTCCACACCTCCCTCCCTCCCCCTTCCCTCCCTCCCCTCCTCCCGGTTACAATGGAAACCCTACGAGGACGGGCCCAACGGGGAAAGAGGGGTACTGGGAAAAGGGGAGGTCCCCCTCACTCCCCCCTTCCCCATCCCATCCCCCCTCCCTCCCCTCTCCCGCCCCCTTCCCCCCTCCCCTTCCCCCCTCCCTCCCCTCCTCCCTCCACACCTCCCTCCTCCCTCCCTCCCCTTCCCTCCCTCCCATCCTCCCAATGCTTGTGTGAGATGGTTGCAACATTGTTTTGAAAAGCAGCTGACAGAAGCACTAAGTAGCCGCGAATGTTTCAAAACCAGCACTTAACTGCGAATGTTTTTTTAAAAAGCACTTAACCGCGAATGTTTCAAAACAAGCAATTAAAAAGCACTTATTTTTTTTAAAGTATTTTTTTATTCCAAGAGAATGGGGAGGGTCTGAGAATGGGGACTGGGGAGGGGGACAACAGGGGTCGTTGCGGTGGGGGCTTGGTGGTGGGGGAAAGAGGGGTACTGGGAAAAGGGGAGGTCCCACTTCCCCCCTCAACCTCTTCATCCCCCCTCCTTCCCACCTCCATCCCCACTCTCTCCCCCTTCAATCCCAACCTCCATCACCACTCAGCCCCTAACTCACCCGTCCCTCTTTCCCTCCATCCGACCCTCCCCCACTCCCTCCCCCCCTCCCTCCAGCCTTCCACCCCTCTCCCCCTCCCCCCTCCTTCCACCCTCCCTCCCCCCCTCCCGGTTACAATGGAAACCCTACGGGGACGGGCCCAACGGGGAAAGAGGGGTACTGGGAAAAGGGGAGGTCCCCCTCCCTCCCCCCTCCCTCCCCCCTTCCCCCTCCCCTCCCCCCTCCCCTCTCCCTCCCCCTCCCTCCCCCTCCCGCCTACCCCCCTCCCTCCCCCTCCCCCCTACCCCCCTCCCTCCCCTCCCCCCTCCCTCCCCTCCCCTCCTCCCTCCACACCTCCCTCCTCCCTCCCTCCCCCTTCCCGCCCTCCCCTCCTCCCGGTTACAATGGAAACCCTACGAGGACGGGCCCAACGGGGAAAGAGGGGTACTGGGAAAAGGGGAGGTCCCCCTCCCTCCCTCCCCCCTACCAACCTCCCTCCCCTCTCCCTCCCCCCCTACCCTCCTCCCTTCCCCCCTCCCCCCTCCCATCCCCCCCTCTCCCCCCTCCCTCACCCCTACCCCCCTCCCTCCCCTCTCCCTCCCCCCTCCCCCCCTCCCCTCCCCCCTCCCTCCCCCCTCCCTCCCCTCCTCCCTCCCCCTTCCCTCCCCCAACCCTCCCCCTTTCCTCCCATCCCGGTTACAATGGAAACCCTACGAGGACGGGCCCAACGGGCCCACTCGGTCTAGTATACTACTAAAACTCTGCGGTCCAACATTCCGTATGTATATGTGTATGTACGCAAAGATTCCGAAGAGTTTCTGTCCATAACTTACAAACCCTACTCCTCCCTGACGGTACACCAAAGCGCTACGATTTTTGTACCGCCATATTCACCATTAACATGGGCAACTATTGTAAGTACTTTCGTTCAAATTGAAGCTGCCTTTTTAAAGCTAGAGAGATATTAAAGTTTAATTTTCATTTCTAACCCTTTTCTTGAAGGGGCTTCAGCGCGTGATGTCACAATGGCACCCGTGCACCAATGAGAGATCAGCTCGGTTTTAAATTTACATCTTCAGCTTGTGACGTCACAATGCTTGTGTGAGATTGTTGCAACATTGTTGCGAAAGGCAACTGCCAGTTTTTTAAAGTTGTGCGAGTCACTTAACATACACAGATCAGCATGGGGCCCCTATTCCCTCTCTCCCCCCCCTTCCCCCCTCAACCCCTTCCTCCCCACTCCTTCCCACCTCCATCCCCACTCCCTCCCCCCCTCCTCCCCAACTCCCTCCCCACCTCCCTCACCCCTCCTCCCCTAACTCCCCCCCCTCCCTCCTTCCCTCCATCCCTCCCCCCCTCCCTCCACCCTTCCATCCCTCTCCCCCTCCCCCCTCCTTCCACCCTCCCTCCCCCCCTTCTGGTTACAAAGGAAACCCTACGGGGACGGGCCCAACGGGGAAAGAGGGGTACTGGGAAAAGGGGAGGTCCCCCTCCCTCCCCTCCCCTCCCCCTCCCCCCTAACCCTCTCCCTCCCCCTTCCCCCTCCCCTCCTCCCTCCACACCTCCCTCCTCCCTCCCTCCCCTCCTCCCGGTTACAATGGAAACCCTACGAGGACGGGCCCAACGGGGAAAGAGGGGTACTGGGAAAAGGGGAGGTCCCCCTCCCTCCCCCCTTCCCCCATCCCATCCCCCCTTCCTCTCCTCTCCCTCCCCCTTCCCCCCGTTCCCCCCTCCCCTTCCCCCATCCCTCCACACCTCTCTCCTCCCTCCCTCCCCTTCCCTCCCTCCCATCCTCCCAATGCTTGTTTGAGATGGGTGCTACATTGTTTCGAAAAGCACCACTAACAGATCGCAGTGAGAAGCACTATGTGACCGCGAATGTTTCAAAACAAGCACTTAAAAAGCACTTATCTTTTTTTAAAGTATTTTTTTTAATTGCAAGTCACTTAACATACACAGATCAGCATTGGGCCCCTATGCTCGTGGGCCACCGGGGCAAGTGTTTCCCGGTTACAATGGAAACCCTACGGGGACGGGCCCAACGGGGAAAGAGGGGTACTGGGAAAAGGGGAGATCCCCCTCCCTCCCCTCCCCCCTACTCCCTCCCCCCTTCCCCCCTCCCCTTCCCCCCTCCCCTCCCCCCTCCCTCCCCCTCCCCTCCTCCCTCCACACCTCCCTCCCTCCCCCCTCCCGGTTACAATGGAAACCCTATGAGGACGGGCCCAACGGGGAAAGAGGGGTACTGGGAAAAGGGGAGGTCCCCCTTCCCCCCTCAACCCCTTCATCCCCCCTCCTTCCCACCTCCATCCCCACTCCCTCCCCCCCTCCTCCCCCTCCCTCCCCAACTCCCTCCCCCCTCCCCCCTAACTCCCCCCTCCCTCCTTCCCTCCCTCCCCAATCCCTCCCCCCCTCCCTCCACCCTTCCATCCCTCTCCCCCCTCCTTCCACCCTCCCTCCCCCCCTCCCGGTTACAATTGAAACCCTACGAGGACCGGCCCAACGGGGAAAGAGGAGTACTGGGAAAAGGGGAGGTCCCCCTCCCTCCCCCCTTCCCCTCCCCCCTACCCCCCTCCCTCCCCTCCCCCCTCCCTCCCCTCCCCTCCTCCCTCCACACCTCCCTCCTCCCTCCCTCCCCCTTCCCGCCCTCCCCTCCTCCCGGTTACAATGGAAACCCTACGAGGACGGGCCCAACGGGGAAAGAGGGGTACTGGGAAAAGGGGAGGTCCCCCTCCCTCCCCCCTACCCACCTCCCTCCCCTCTCCCTCCCCCCTTTCCCTCCTCCCTTCCCCCCTCCCCTCCCCCTCCCATCCCCCCCTCTCCCCCTCCCTCCCCCCTACCCCCTCCCTCCCCTCTCCCTCCCCCCTCCCCTCCCCCCCTCCCCTCCCCTCCTCCCTCCCCCAACCCTCCCCCTTTCCTCCCCTCCCGGTTACAATGGAAACCCTACGAGGACGGGCCCAACGGGCCCACTCGGTCTAGTATTCACTAAAGTCCTCATAATTATATAAAAAGTTGGAGCTTGTAAACCTATTGGATAGATCTCAAAAGAAATCACATGTAAATTGTGTGGAGCATCCTAAAGGCAAAGACTTCTAAAATAGTCCCAGCAGGGTTTTTGGCCAATTACATAAATGTAAATGCATTGATGTATAGAGTCTCAAAGTGTCTACAGAGTTGCAATGGAACTTTGATTTATCCAACGTTCTTGTTACTGAGTACACTTCAGATAAGAAGACGATTTGGTTTCCTGTTCATTAAATATGCTCAAAGGGAGGCATGCTGTACCAAAATGAGAGACACGATTAGAGGGGGTGCTCTGCTGAGGCTGGATTGGTCAAGTATTGCATGTCTGATGGGATTTGTTTCAGGAGACGGAGCTTAAATATATCACACTGAGAAAACTGAACTGTCTCTTGAGCAGTTCCTTGTCATTGGATACACACTTGCTGTAAAGAAACCAAATAATAATAACTCAGGAAGGAGTGAGATGATAATAGAATGACAAAGACCTGTTCTCTTACTCACATTTGAAAGGAAGAGAATGTGGTCATTACTTGGAAGAGCCACATATTTAAATGTTCAATAATAATATAATCCAGGGTGGCAGTGCTCAGCAAAGTCTAGCAATTGTAGAAAAGTTCCACCCATGGTTCTAGGTCAGGGCAGCTGGTAGATTGGTGAACACTCAACATAAGCCTCAAGCAACGTAACGTAACATTAAGTATAAGAAAATAACTGCAGATGCTGGTACAAACTGAAAATTTACCTTCCACCCCACCAGCCAGCGTATCCAACAACATTCTTCAGGAAACGGAGCTTCCCCTCTTCCATTATAGATGAGGCTCTCACTAGGGTCTCTTCTACATCCCGCAGCTCTGCTCTTGCTCCCCATCCCCCCATTCGTAACAAGGACAAAATCCAACTCGTTCTCACCTTCCATCCCACCAGCCAGCGGATCCAACAAATCATCCGCCAACATTTCCGTCACCTACAACGGGACCCCACCACTGGCCATATCTTCCCATCCCCTCCCCTCTCTGCGTTCCGCAGAGACCGTTCCCTCCGTAACTCCCTGGTCCACTCGTCCCTTCTTACCCAAACCACCCCATCCCCGGGCACTTTCCCCTGCAACCGCCGGAGATGCAACACCTGTCCCTTTACCTCCCCCCTCAACTCCATCCAAGGACCCAAACAGTCTTTCCAGGTGAGACAGAGGTTCACCTGCACCTCCTCCAACCTCATCTATTGCATCCGCTGCTCTAGACATCAACTTCTTTACATCAATGAAACCAAACGCAGGCTCGGCGATTGCTTCGCTCAACACCTGCGCTCAGTCCGCCTTAACCAATCTGATCTCCCGGTGGCTGAGCACTTCAACTCCCCCTCCCATTCCCAGTCTGACCTTTCTGTCATGGGCCTCCTCCAGTGCCATAGTGAGGCCCACCGGAAATTGGAGGAACAGCACCTCATATTTCGCTTGGGCAGCTTGCAGCCCAGCGGTATGAACATCGACTTCTCCAACTTTAGATAGTCCCTCTGTCCCTCTCTTCCCCTCCCCCTTCCCAGATCTCCCTCTATCTTCCTGTCTCCACCTATATCCTTCCTTTGTCCCGCCCCCCTGACATCAGTCTGAAGAAGGGTCTCGACCCGAAACGTCACCCATTCCTTCTCTCCTGAGATGCTGCCTGACCTGCTGTGTTTCTCCAGCATTTTGTGAATAAATAACGTAACATTAACCTAGGCACACATGACGGTCAACTAAACTCAGCTAAAATAAAGCACCGTGTCACAGCAGGGTCAGCATAATGGTGCTGTTAGTGCTGACACCAAAGCATCTGCAAGTTCAGTCCATATCTCAGGTAGTACTTTGGAGGAGCTTGCATGTCTTCTCCTTTGACTGTAAGGGTTTCCTTGGTGCGTTGTGGTATCCTCCAGCATCCTAGAGAAGCATTGATGGGTGAACCTGCTATCGCTAATTATACTTTGTGTAGGAGAGGTGATGGCGATGGGAAAGAGAAGTGTTGGTTGGCATGTGAGGGCAGTTAGCTTACATACAGGGAAATAAGTGAAGGGTGTAAGAAGGAACTGCAGAGGAAGGTTCTCGACCCAGAAACGTCACCCATTCCTTCTCTCCAGAGATGCTGCCTGTCCCGCTGAGTTACTCCGGCGCTTTGTGTCGACCTTCGAAATAAGTGAAGGAATGGAAGTTCAAACCAAGATAGGCTCGATGGGCTGAATGCCCTCTTTCTTTCACAGGAACATGTGGGAAAAGTAAAAATGTAATAGATGTTAGTACATCTGTGCATTACCTTGCAATTTCAAAACAACTAATGTTCATATATCTTTGGGTAAAATGCTAATTTATGATGAAGTATGTGATGAACAATGGGCACTTTGATTATAACTTTCCAAACTCGATTCAATTAAAATCATTGCATCTGGTAAAATGGATAAGACTGACAATTTTGTCCAGTGAGCCCTACGTGCTTAAAGACTTTGTTGTAATGTTTCCTGACATCTTACAGATCTTATTTCAAATGAAATTCAATTAATCAAAGGCTCATTAAACACTTTATCTTATATCATTTGGTGAATGTGTGCACTGTGATAATGTAGGCTTGGGCAATGAATAGTGGAAGAAATGACAACATTTTCATTGGGATTTCTTGCTGCAACAGCAAAATCACAGAAACTGGGTTTGGAAATGAAATGCTTTTGTTCGTGAAAGGAGAGACCAGCACATGGTCACAGGAAGAGCTCTAGAAGGTTTAACTGCTTTATTAGAAATTCATTTTGGATTACCCACACAGCAATATGTCTAATGTGATGATGTTACATTTGTTTGCAGATACACTGATGAGCCAAAACATTATGACCACTGACAGGCGAAGTGAATAACATTTATTATATTGTTACAATGGCACCTGTCAGCAAGTGAATATTCAGTTCTTGAAATTGATGTATTGGATGCAGGAGAAATGGGCAGGAGTAAAGACCTGAGCGACTTTGACAAGGGCCAAATTGTTATGGCCAGACGACTGGGTCAGAGCATCTCTGAAACGGCAAGGCCTGTGGGGTGCTCCCGGTCAGCAGTGGTGAGTACCTACCGACAGTGGTCCGAGGAGGGACAAACCACAAACTGGCGACAGGGTGTTGGGCGCCCAAGGCTCATCGATGTGCGAGGGCAACGAAGACTATCCCGTCTGGTCCGAACCAACAGAAAGTCTACTGTGGCACAAGTCACAGAAAATGTTAATGGTGGTCACGGGAGGAATGTGTCGCAATACACAGTGCATCGCATCCTGCTGTGTATGGGGCTGTGTGGCCACAAGGTCAGAGTGTCCTTGATGACATAATGTTTTGGCTCATCAGTGTACACGATTTCAAAGGAAGACTAATTTAACAATGCTTAACAAATATACCTGCTTAACTGATTAACAGGGTTTTGAATTGCCATCAAATGCTGTACTGATGTTGTTATGTAGATCTTTGAAAATTACGGGATAATTATGTCTATATCATTCACCTTTGAACACAGTTGTTTCCAGCTCTCTTGCCCCATTTCTTAAGGATACTAATTATGGGGCTGAATAATCTCCATCACCCTTCGATGGTAATACTTAGACAGGGATGTAACCAGGAATTCCTTTGAGGTTTTTCTGAAGCTGTACATAGTTGTTTTTACTCTTGTTTTTTGTATTACTTGCCTGATTTTTCTGGGAAGTGGCTTTAGTGACAACTGTGCAGTGTCAGGCAGTGTGTCAGGCAGTGTGTCAGGCAGTGTGTCAGGCAGTGTGTCAGGCAGTGTGTCAGGCAGTGTGTCAGGCAGTGTGTCAGGCAGTGTGTCAGGCAGTGTGTCAGGCAGTGTGTCAGGCAGTGTGTCAGGCAGTGTGTCAGGCAGTGTGTCAGGCAGTGTGTCAGGCAGTGTGTCAGGCAGTGTGTCAGGCAGTGTGTCAGGCAGTGTGTCAGGCAGTGTGTCAAGCAGTGTGTCAAGCAGTGTGTCAGGCAGTGTGTCAGGCAGTGTGTCAGGCAGTGTGTCAGGCAGTGTGTCAGGCAGTGTGTCAGGCAGTGTGTCAGGCAGTGTGTCAGGCAGTGTGTCAGGCAGTGTGTCAGGCAGTGTGTCAGGCAGTGTGTCAGGCAGTGTGTCAGGCAGTGTGTCAAGCAGTGTGTCAAGCAGTGTGTCAGGCAGTGTGTCAGGCAGTGTATCAAGCAGTGTGTCAGGCAGTGTGTCAGGCAGTGTGTCAAGCAGTGTGTCAGGCAGTGTGTCAGGCAGTGTGTCAGGCAGTGTGTCAGGCAGTGTGTCAGGCAGTGTGTCAGGCAGTGTGTCAGTGCACAGTGTCAGGCAGTGTGTCAGGCAGTGTGTCAGGCAGTGTCAGGCAGTGTGTCAGGCAGTGTGTCAGGCAGTGTGTCAGGCAGTGCCAGGCAGTGTGTCAGGCAGTGTGTCAGTGCACAGTGTCAGGCAGTGTGTCAGGCAGTGTGTCAGGCAGTGTGTCAGCCAGTGTGTCAGGCAGTGTGTCAGGCAGTGTGTCAGGCAGTGTGTCAGGCAGTGTGTCAGGCAGTGTGTCAGGCAGTGTGTCAGGCAGTGTGTCAGGCAGTGTGTCAGGCAGTGTGTCAGTGCACAGTGTCAGGCAGTGTGTCAGGCAGTGTGTCAGGCAGTGTCAGGCAGTGTGTCAGGCAGTGTGTCAGGCAGTGTGTCAGGCAGTGTGTCAGGCAGTGTCAGGCAGTGTGTCAGGCAGTGTGTCAGTGCACAGTGTCAGGCAGTGTGTCAGGCAGTGTGTCAGGCAGTGTGTCAGCCAGTGTGTCAGGCAGTGTGTCAGGCAGTGTGCCAGGCAGTGTGTCAGGCAGTGTGTCAGGCAGTGTGTCAGGCAGTGTGTCAGTGCACAGTGTCAGGCAGTGTGTCAGGCAGTGTGTCAGGCAGTGTGTCAGGCAGTGTGTCAGGCAGTGTGTCAGGCAGTGTGTCAGGCAGTGTGTCAGGCAGTGTGTCAGGCAGTGTGTCAGGCAGTGTGTCAGGCAGTGTGCAGTAGGGTTATTGTCTCATGGGTTGTGGAAGCAATGAAGTTGAATCCGGGAGGATGGAATATAAGATTATGAAGGGGTTGGACACGTTAGAGGCAGGAAACATGTTCCCCATGTTGGGGGAGTCCAGAACCAGGGGCAACAGTTTAAGAATAAGGGGAAGGCCATTTAGAACGGAGATGAGGAAAAACTTTTTCAGTCAGAGAGTTGTGAATCTGTGGAATTCTCTGCCTCAGAAGGCAGTGGAGGCCAATTCTCTGAATGCATTCAAGAGAGAGCTAGATAGAGCTCTTAAGGATAGCGGAGTCAGGGGAAATGGGGAGAAGGCAGGAACGGGGTACTGATTGAGAATGATCAGCCATGATCACATTGAATGGTGGTGCTGGCTCGAAGGACTGAATGGCCTATTCCTGCACCTATTGTCTATTGTCTATTGTCTATTGGAATATGGTAACCTTTTAGTTCAACACTTGCATACAGCACGGAAATGGGCCCTTTGGCCCAACTTGCCCACACCGACCAATATGCCCTATCTACACTCATCCCACCATCCTGCGAAGGCCCCTATTCCTCTAAACGTATCCTATCCGTGTAGCCGTTCCTAAATGACGCGCTAGTACATGCCTCAGCTACCTCCTCTGACAGCTCGTTCCATACACCCACCACACGTTTGAGCTGACAAAGATTCAACAAGTCAAATGGCTGCCTTCTACATGAGGCATCGTGCTGGAGTAACTCAGGCAGTAACTCGAGAGAACATGGACAGACAACATTTTGGGTTAGGACTCTTATTCTGACTGTTGTGTTGTGCAAGCCTCAAATGCCATTCTGCATTTGAGAATGTACTTGAAAATCAAGCAGAGGCTGCACCTTGACTCTCACCAATCAATCCTCACGTTACTGAAGTTTCCAAAGACCTTGAGTTTTGAATGGCAGCCACTTGTTACCATGTGCGTTAGAGTGAGTTGTGATCCACCAGAGCTACATGTGTCCCTCTGTTCCCCACCCTCAACAACCATGCAAGCCTTTGTCACTAGTATTTCCCTTTCTCTCCCCTTTGCAAAGCCTGATTCTATAAATTTGCTGGAAGGAACTGCAGATGCTGGTTTAAACCAAAGATAGACACAAAATGCTGGAGTAACTCAGCGGGACAGGCAGCATCTCTGAAGAGAAGGAATGGGTGATGTTTCGGGTCGAGACCCTTCTTCAGGCTGAGTATCAGGGGAGAGGGAGACTAGAATTATGGAAGGGTAAGGTGTGATGGTAAGGTCTCGACCTGAAACGTCACCCATTCCTTCTCTCCAGAGATGCTGCCTGTCCCGCTGAGTTACTCCAGCATTTTGTGTCTATCTTCTATTAATTTTCCATTAGCTGTTGGTACCATTTTCTCACGGCCTGCCACCTTCTGAACAGGATCTATCAACAGATAATTTTTCCTTAAATTATGCTTTGTAAATGTATGGAATAAAGTGACGAAGCTTGGTCACAAAAATGAATTTTGATGTACAAAGTAAATATTAATTTCATGTGCAAATTAATTACCACTTCCAATAAACTTCAAAATTCAACCATTCACCTTGAAAGGATTAGCTGCATTAATATTTGTGTAGGAAGGAACTGCAGATGCTGGTTTACACCGAAGATAGACACAAAATGCTGGAGTAACTCAGCGGGGCAAGCAGCATCTCTGGACAGAAGGAATGGGTGATGTTTCGGGTCGAGACCCTTCTTCAGACTTTTCTTCAGTCTCGACTGGAAGCGTCACCTTCTCTACAGAGATGCTGCCTGTCCCGCTGAGTTACTCCAGTGTCCATCTTCCATGAATGTATTTTCTGTTTCCACCTCTTTGCTTTTCTCTTCCTTCAGCACGATTGGTGACTGGATGCAACAATCTCAGATTTGGTATTGCATCCACGAGGAAAGTGAGTAAACAGTGTACCCATCAGCCGAGGAAAGATATTATTCTGAAGTGTGTTGATATAATAAGCAAGGTCGCTGTTTAGCAGCAAAAGGTGTCTCCATCAGTCTTGTAGAAGCCCATGTCTGTGAGTCCGTTAGTATGATAGCTTCAAGGCAGTGCAACGCACATTCATCTAAGAGACGAGCATCTGTTTTTGTTCTGTGAGAAGTAAATGCATTATTTCAAACAGTTGTCTTGTAATAATAGATGTGTGGCAAGAGGAGAGTGAGCTTTAACTGAGGTGTGAAATCATTTTCACTTGACATCAAATGGGGTGGTGCTTGGAATGTCTTCTGTACTTGGGTCTGTGGCATTATATTTCAACCTTTCCATTTGTGCTATGGGCTGACACAGCCTACATTAAGGTCAAGAATTACATTCTCCGTGGGCTTTCAACTATTCTGGTGCATGTTTAGTTTAGTCTAGTTCAGAGATACAGCACGGAAACATGACGTTCGGCCCACCGAGCCCGCGCCGACCAGCGATCCCCGCACATTAACACTATCCTACCCACACTGGGGACAATTTACATTTATACCAAGCCAATTAACCCACAAACCTGTACATCTCTGGAATGTGGGAGGGAACCGAAGATCTCGGAGAAAACCCAGACGGTCACGGCGAGAACGTACAAACTCCGTACAGACAGCACCCGCAGTCGAGATCGAACCCGGGTCTCTGGTGCTGCAAGTGCTGTAAGGCAGCAACTCTACCACTGCGCCACTGTGCCACCCCAATTAATTCCAATGTTCTCCCACCTTTCAAGCTCCTTCAGCTCATCAAACCTCTATTGGCTTCATGTTAACCCGCACCAAATCCTGCCGCCCCATCGCTACACCCAGCTTGTAAGCTCGTTAATGTCTGTCCTTCAGGACAATTTTCATTGCACGGTCCAGTACTGTCTACATTATCCTCTCTGAAAGATTTTCTTTTGGTTTACAGCCAGAGTCCTTTGTGCTACTAAATGTTATAACTGGAGACATAAGACACTTCAGATGCTGGAATCTGGAGCAAAAAAACAAACCGCTAGAGGAACTCAGTGAATCAGCCAACTACTGTGGAGGCTACAAGATGGTTGATGTTTTGAGTCGAGTCTCTGCATCAAAACTTTTAATTGTCCAAGTCTTAGTATTTGGAATGTCCTCCTCCATGGCATTCCCAGTCTGACAATATCCACAGAATTCCAAACTCTTAGTCTGTCCACTCAAAATATTGATCAGGATTAATTTTGGCTGATTGTTTTTCTCTAAGGTACATGAGCGTTACATTTTGATTTCTAAACAAATGAACATCAAGCGAATGGTAGAGTTGCTGCCTGACAGCGCACGAGCCCCAGGTCCCGGGTTCCATCCCGACTACGGGTGCTGTCTTTCACGGAGTTACTGCCTGACAGCGCACGAGCCCCATGTCCCGGGTTCCATCCCGACTACGGGTGCTGTCTTTCACGGAGTTTGTACCTTCTCCCCGTGACCTGCGTGGGTTTTCTCTGAGATCTTCGGTTTCCTCCCACACTCCAAAGACGTGCAGGTTTGTAGGTTAATTGGCTTGGTATAGATCATTAAATGTAAATTGTCCTTGGTGTGTGTAGGACAGTGTTAATGTGTGGGGATCGCTGGTCGGTGGGCCAAAGGGTCTGTTTCCGCACTGTATCTCTGAACTAAACTGAACTAAGAGCACCAAACTGTGACTGCCCCCCTTATAACAACAGCCGTCAAAATTATTCTTTCAAGATGCCTGTGAAGCTCGATTTTCATTCTCAGCACGTGGCTGCACTTGACACTTCATCCATCTCCGAGCTTGACAAGCAAAATAACCATTTAATGCCAAGAGCCATTGTAATTCTGAAAGTGCGCCTGACAGTGATTGCAAGTAAACATTGAATCCAGCATTAGATTAATTATTTTCTTGTCATAAAATCTCCTACATTGAAATGAAATCCCTTCAGAACATTCTTCATTATTTTCAACTGAAATACATTATAACATTTATGTGAAGTATAAAAAGGCATATTTTAGGCTATTATTAAACATCTAAATGTGGCCCCATTTACATAGTTTTAATTTAGACTTTCCCCCTATATATGTTGCGACTTATTTTCGTAGTAATGCCTTCAGGTAACAAGCAGGATTTTCATGAAGATTCACTAACTTTTAGTGAATCTTAGGACACAGGTTTAAGGTGAAGGGGAAAAGATTTAATAGGTATCTGAGGGGTAACCTTTTCCACTGAAAGGGTGGTGGGTGTATGGAACAAGCTGCCAAAGGAGGTAGTTGAGGCAGGGACTATCCCAACATTTAAGAAACAGTTGGACAGGTACATGGATAGGACAGCTTTGGAGGGATATGGACCAAACGCGGGCAGGTCGGACTAGTGTAGCTGGACACAAAAAGCTGGGGTAATTCAGCGGGACAGGCAGCATCTCTGGAGAGAAGGAATGGGTGACATTTTGGGTGGAGACCCAAGAAGCTTTCGGGTCGAGACCCAAGAGACCTTCTTGGGTCTCGACCTGAAACGTCACCCATTCCTTCTCTCCAGAGATGCTGCCTGTCCCGCTGGGCGGCACGGTGGTGCAGCGGTAGAGTTGCTGCCTTACAGCAAATGCAGCGCCGGAGACTCAGGTTCGATCCTGACTACGGGCGCCGTCTGTACGGTGTTTGTACGTTCCCCCCGTAACCTGCGTGGGTTTTCGCCGAGATCTTCGGTTTCCTCCCACACTCCAAAGACAGGAAGGTATGTAGGTTAATTGGCTGGGCAAATGTAAAAATTGTCCCTAGTGGGTGTAGGATACTGTTAGTATGCGGGGATCGCTGGTCGGCGCGGACCCGGTGGGCCGAAGGGCCTGTTTCTGCGGTGTATCTCTAAATCTAAATCTAAATCTGTCCCGCTGAGTTACTCCAACTTTTTGTGTCTATTTTCGTTTTGAACTAGCATCAACCAGTGTGTTCCTTCCTACACACTAGTGTAGCTGGGACATGATGACCAGTGTGGGCCTGTTTCCACAACGTATCACTCCATGACTCTATGACGCTAACTTCAAATGTCCTCCACACCTTCTGCACTATCAGGTATCTGCACCACCGTTCCAGCCAGATTAAGCAATGTGTCAATGCACAATGCAGAACTGGGGAAATGCTTTACAAACAAAAAACAAAGTATCATTAATACATTGAGCATTGTTTCCTACTACCA
>NW_027603346.1:0-16680 GCF_053455715.1 Rhinoraja longicauda
GTTCTATTATGTTCTGGTCAGAAAAGAATACCTCGACAGGGGTGATTGCCCACGATCGAGTGTCAAGTCCCCCGGAGGCTGAACAGCATTTGTGGTCCACCAGTCCTTTAGAAGTGGGCAACACCAATTGCGATCCTATCCTTATCGACGTTAAGCCAGGAGTGCCACTTCCAGCTATCCAACAATACCCCATTAAACCACAGGCTACAGAAGGGGTTCGATAGTTAATTGGAGCTCTACTTACACAAGGCATACTGGTTCCCTGCGAGTGTCCCTGCAATACTCATATCTTCCCGGATCCCAAACCTGCACGTACTGAATGGCGATTGGTGCAAGACCTTCGGGCCATCAATGAGATTGTTGTGCCACGACATGCCGTAGTTCCCAATCCGGCCACCATCCTCAGCCTGATACCTGCAAATGCCTCGGTATTTACAATTGTGGACATACAACACGCCCGCCTCTTCGCAATTCCATTGCACCCGGACTCTCAGTACTTATTTGCGTTTACCTATGAGGGCCAACAGTATACATGGACTCGGTTTCCACAAGTTTTTTTCCATTCACCTACTATCGTCTCGCAGGTGTTGAATTCACAGCTGACTGGAGGCTCCACCGTGATCCAATACGTCGATGATCTACTACTGGCCAGCGCATCTGCCGGTACAAACGAACAGAACACACAGATACTACTGCTAGCCCTTCATTCACTGGGCTATGCGATACCTAAGCGAAAGAGAAATCTAATCAGTCTTCAGTGCTTTTCCTAGGTTTCACCATCAGTGCTACCGAAAGATCGCTCACCCAAGCTCGGTTGACTTCCATTCTGCAGTGCGAGCCACCTACAATGCCGAAGGGCATGAGAGCCTTCCTGGGACTTGTGAACTTTTGTCGACAATGGATTGCAAATGTGGCCCTCTACTCACAGCACCTCTCACATTTGTCTTCCGTTAAAGCTCCATAGAAATACACTATGACAGCAGAACAGTTACAAGCTTTTACCGAATTAAAAAATGCCCTGGCTGCAGCCCCAACACTAGGAAGACCACTTTACGACCGACCCTTTCAGCTCTATGTCACTGTAAAGGACGGCTGTGCGACGGCAATACTGACACAGTACCACGGAGAGTTCCGTCGGCCGGCAGCCTACTATTCCTCCAATCTGGATGCCGTTGCCCGCGGCTACCTGCCATGCACCCAAATCGTTCCAGCCCTACATGCCATGTTTGCTGCCGCTGCTAATATCACCCTGCACCAACCTATCTCAATCTTCACAGAACATGCTGTTGGAGCATTATTAAACTCCCAGCGATCCCATCATCTGTCCCAGGCGCGACACGACCGTTTCGAGTTAGCATTACTTTCAAACACCAACCTGACTTTCTATAATTGCTCCCTAATCAACCAAGCCACCTTTCTGCAAGACACCCCGACTCACACCACCACAGTGCCCCACGACTGCTTGGCCCTGAACGAAGCTTTCACCCAGTCTCGTGCAGATCTGACCGATATCCCCTTTTCTGAAGCACCTGATATTTTTGTTGATGGATCCTCCTTTATTGGTCATTTGGGTCACCGTTGTTCAGGGTATGCCGTTACTCAAGGTCAGGTTATTCTTTAGAATGCAGCTTTTCAACAGCCACTATCCGCACAACAGACAGAGCTCTTTTCCTTTACCCGTGCATGCATCCTTATGACTGGGCAGACTGGAAATATCTACACAGATTCTAGATATGCCTTCGGTGTTGCCCACGACTTTGGCGCCCTTTGGAAGCACCGTGGATTCTTCACCGCTACGGGAACTCCCATTAAAAATGCCCTGTTCGTGACCAATTTGTTGCAGGCGATAACTTTCCCCACAAATTTAGCAGTATGTCAAATGCGCTGCACACACTACCTCTAAAGATCCTATCTCCCGTGGCAACCATACTGCTGATTTTGCAGCACGCCGTGCTTCAACTGCGCGGACCCTTATCGCACCACCCCCTCCCCCGGGGAATCGAGTGTTTTCAACTCTGTCCTTGCTTTACCAGACAACAGGGAAATCTTGAAAATGCAGGGGGATGCCCCAGCAAGGGAAATTGACAGATGGCGGCAAGCGAATTGCCGACAACGAACTTACCACTCCCTATGTGTCACCTCGACTGGCAACGTTTTGCGTTCCCGAAGCTTTATTGCCTATTTTGCTACAGTATGTACACTCTCGTACCGACGGAGGTAAGGGGGGAATGTTGGGTAATTGTGAAGCCACATGGTGTCACGCAAAGTTGACAAAAGCAGTGCTGCACATTGTGTCCCAATGTCAAATTTGCCAGAAGCACAACCCTGGAAGAGCCGTGCGGACCGAATCAGGACGTACGCCTATACCGCACCGGCCCTTTCAGTGCATATAAATTGATTTTATTGACTTACCCAAAGCACAACATTACGAGCATTGTTTAGTTATTATTGATCTTTTCAGTCGATGGGTTGAAGCAGTGACTACTACTAATGCAACAGCCCAGTCTACTGTTGCTGATTTACGACGCGAGATAATACCAAGGTTTCGACTGCCTACTGTTATCAGTTCAGAAAATGGACCACACTTTACCGCTAAAATAAATGATGAAATGTGCAAACAATTGAATATACGACAGCAATTTCACTATGTTCACCATCCGCAAGCAGCAGGCGTTGTTGAAGGAGCAAATGGAACACTGAAAAGTAACCTTGCTAAATTTACGGCGGAAACCAAGCTTAACTGGGTTCAGGTTCTTCCAATGGCCCTTTTCGCTATGCGTGTTACCCCTCACTCTACGACACAGTTAACCAATGCGGAAGTCATGAACGGAAGACCGCTCAGGACTCCCTGGGGAGCCTCAGAGAACGTTGAAATAACGTACGATCTCCATGCCTTAGATGAGCGCCTGTTAACGTACATGCGATTATTAACAGATTCCTTGTCAGTTTTACATTCACAAGTACGTGGAGCCCAGCGGCCCGTGGATGAGACGACCAAAGAAGGACGATTGCAGGCCGGTGACTACGTCCTGATACAGGACTGGGACCGACAATAGTTGGGCAACCGCTGGGGAGGTCCACATCTAGTGCTACTCACTACTCCAACACCCGTTAAGGTAGAAGGACACCCTCGATGGATACACCACTCAGATTGCAAGAAGACAACTGTTCCGAGCCAAGAATAACAACTTTCCTGCAAAAACGATGTGGTGGATAGTGGTTATAGCTATCAGTTCCTTGGCCACACAAACTGGGGCATGGGAAAATAATGTATATCTTAAAGTGGCACATGTGTACTCACGGCGTTTCACCCCCACTGACCAGTCATGCTGGATTTTTATGGCAATACCGCGCAATGGGAAAGGATGGATTCCGGTGGTTCCCCTCCCACTGAATATCACTGAAAGATATGCCTTGGGATGTTTTTCTACTTCCGTTAATAAAACAAATTGCCGGGATAACAGGGATGGGTCCCCGAAGTACGATCATTTTAAAGAATGGTACGTCCCACCTTTTAAGTCGGACTGGAAAATAAATGTTAAAAAGGGGGCTGAACTTCCACGATTAAAGTTAATGGAAGTCTCCCAGGAGCCAATTAACACCACCTGTCATTGCTACAAGGGCACAGGGGTTCTCCTGGGAAGAAGTGCGTGCACAGAGATGGACACAAGCACCACCTCTGGCCCACCCCGATCAGTTAACGGCACCTACGTTAGATGTGGATCGTTGGCTTACCCGTGGTTCCCAGGGATGCCACCCGACGCTGAAAGTTTAGTAAGATGGTTAACTGGTCCCCATCACTGGAAAGGGTGCTGCTATCTTGCTTATGTTGTTCCTGCTATACGACATTTTAATCTAATAACAGATCATCCCACCTTTAAAAATCCTGCACCCGCATCTCGGTTAACGAAGCGGCATATCTCCCCAG
Source organism: Rhinoraja longicauda (assembly GCF_053455715.1). Classification (NCBI taxonomy): domain Eukaryota; kingdom Metazoa; phylum Chordata; class Chondrichthyes; order Rajiformes; family Arhynchobatidae; genus Rhinoraja; species Rhinoraja longicauda. The sequence continues at coordinate 3,929 of NW_027603346.1, forward strand.
GTGAAGGTATCAGAATGACCATGCTACCCTGGTATGGAGTGAGTCGGAGTATATTGGAGGCTGCCCGCCTTTCTGGGCTATTGGAAGAATTGGCTAATAATACAGTTACTGCCATCTCAGAGACTGAAGCCTAAATCGGGTCACTTACAGCCGAAATGGTCTCTTTGAGAACGATGGTGCAGCAGAATCGTATGACCTTAGTTTTTATTCTGGCTGAGGGAGGCGGCACCTGTGCTATCGTTGGACAGGAATGTTGCACTTACATTCCTGATGAATCCTCCAATATCACTAAATTGGCTACCCATGTAAAAGAAGCAATAGCCAACATCCAGGGTGTGGGGAGCAGACTTGCTGAGGACCGAACCCAGCGTATGGTGATGGGGTAATGGATGGGGATCGATCTGGGGCCTTGTGTGGCACTATGGAAGTGTTATTTTGATCATTATAACCATCGTTTTGCTGCTATATTGCTGTGCTCCATGTATCCGCAATTGTATTGCTTCTTGCTTCATTATTTGATAGGTGCTTTAAGCCAGGAGTGTGATTATGGAATAATCAAAGGGGGGAATGTAAGGGTTAATGGGGTAGAAGCCATTTTGTGAAGACTATGGCGGATATTTTAAGCTGTTATTAAAAGTGTTTTTTGCAAAGTGATACAAGCTTTTTTCAAGATTAACCTCCAATGATCTTCTCAGTGACTTCCCGGCACCAAGCAGTACCATTCCCTTGCAGATAAAAACATGTTTTCACATTCTAATGTCCTGAGCTGAAACCTATGATGCCCCCTTATCACACAATGGTACGTCATTTGTCATATCATCTTCGCAACTCCGTGTGACTTCCTTTTGATTCCATACCACAATTAAAGCATCTCTACCGACTTTGTCCACTCCTGTGTTACTCCCTAATATAATTATGGAAACTATACTATGTTTTGTTAAGTTTATGTCGTGAAATCATGGAAAATTACTGAATGTACTCTGTGTTGCTTTTAACTGTATAAATACTGCATGTACTCTGCGTATTCCTTGAGAGGACAGAAGCAGGTGCTTGAGTGAACAATAGTGCACTCAGGTCTCTGTGCCTTCTCCCACCGGTGCTAAAGTAAAACGTTTTAACTGAGTCTTGTGTTCTTTGAATTATTTCTTAGATAAGTCTAGTTGACAATACAATATAATACAATACAATATATCTGTATTGTCAATGTACAGGGGTACAACGAGATTGGGAATGCGCCTCCCATACGATGCAATAAATTAATTAGGTAGTCAGTATTAATTTAAACAACCCAATGAAACAAATTAGAATAGTTTTAAAACGGAATAAAGTGCAAGTGGATCTGTGCCGGTTCACTGAGTGGTATGACCATCCGGCTCAGCAGGAACGTTTCATAGCAGCTATGGCCCAGGCGATGCAGCTGTTCCTGAGTCTGGAGGTGCGGGCGTAGAAGGCCTTGTATCGTCTGCCCGATGGTAGAAGTTCGAACAGACTTTTGCATGAGTGTGAAGAGTCTTTGTGGATGCTGGTGGCTTTTCCGAGCCAGCGCGTGTTGTAGATTCCCTCCTAGGCTGGTAGCTGTGTTCCGATGGTCATCTGAGCTTTATGGACACAATGCTGCCTGTCCCGGTGAGGTACTCCATCATTTTATATCTATCTTCGGTTTAAACCTGCATCTGGAGTTCCTTCTCACACAAAATAATAAAAGGACTAGATTGTGGCGGCTCCCAGGGATCGGGCCATACCACTACCGACCCCGCGGCACGGGAATGGACCGGTCCAGGGGGCGGCACTGAGCTACGGGTATAAAGGACGGTGTTTCAAGCGCGATCGTTCTCTGGCAGACTCGACTGGTCTAGAAACCCATTAAACACATCGCTCCCGAAATACCCGGCTCCTCGCCATTATTTCGAGCTTTTGGTGACCCCTGACGGTCCATTGCTGACATAATGGACTCAAAATGGAAAGCCGACCGTTCATCCGGCTCACAGGCCGACCAGGCCGCAGCTGTCGTCGCGGTATCCATCAAACTGGCGACATTCTGGACCACCCGGCCTCGCGTTTGGTTTCACCAAGCGGAGGCTCAGTTCCAGCTGCGGGGCATCACGACACACCTGGTGGGAGCCCTAGACCAGGACAAGGCCCAAGAGGTCACAGAGTTCCTCGAGGATCTCCCGCCCCGCGATAAGTATACAGTTCAACAGAGCTTTATTTGTCATTCGGTACCAAGGTACCGAACGAAACTACATAGCAGTCACACACAAAAAAGAACACAAGACACATGACCCCAACACAAACGTCCATCACAGTGACTCCAAACACCCCCTCACTGTGATGGAGGCAACAAAACTTCCACTCTCTTCCCCACGCCCACGGACAGACAGATCGTCCCCGACCGACCCGCACAGTCCCCGCAAGGGGATGGAAGTCCCCGCGGCCGAGTCGCACCGGGCGCTGAAAGGTCTCGCGGCCGAACCGGGCGATGGAAGGCCCCGCGACCGAGCCGTGCGCTGCTAAGTCCAGCGGCTGAGCTGCACCGGGCGATGTTAGAACCCGCGGCCGAGCCGCACCGGGCGATGGAAGGCCCCGCGGCCAAGCCGCACCGGGCGATGTTAAGTCCAGCGGCCGAGCCGCACCAGCGATGTTAGGCCCCGCGGCCGAGCCGCACCGGGCACTGTTAAGTCCAGCGGTCGAGCCGCACCAGCGATGTTAGGCCCCGCGGCCGAGCCGCACCGGGCTCTGTTAAGTCCAGCGGCCGAGCCGCACCAGCGATGTTAGGCCCCGCGGCCAAGCCGCACCGGGCACTGTTAAGTCCAGCGGCCGAGCCGCACCGGGCGATGTTAAGTCCAGCGGCCGAGCCGCACCGGGCGATGGAAGGCCCCGCGGCCGTGCCGCACCCCGCGCCGTGAGGAAGAGACCTAAAAGAGAAAGGTTTCCCCCACCCCCCCCACGCACACCACCACCCCCCCACCCACACCACCACCCCCCAACACATACACAACCAACAACAACAAAAACCCGTCCCAACACCGACACACAACAACAAAAAAAGGAAAAAAGACGAACAGACTGCTAGCGAGCCGCAGCCGTTAGGCGCCGCCACTTCCACTTCCAGCTGCTGCTCCAAACTTACGGGCTGACCAGAAATTACGGGCGGACCAGAACGGGCCGAAAGGCTCCTCCACATGCAGGGCCTAGGCGACCTGCGCCCATCAAGCCTCCTGAAGGAGATGGTCGCGCTACTCGACGGGCACAGGCTGTGCCCGATATTTGAGTACCTGTTGCCGGCAGACATTCGCCTGCAGCTCACCGACGCCTCCTTCGATGTCACCCGGGCCCTCGGCAGGCGCGCGGGCGCGCGTGCCGGAATGACGTCAGCGCGCTGAACGTCACTCGAACAGCGCCCGATTTTCTCCGGTCGGGAGGGGGATCTGTGGAAGGAGTGACAGCCTGCGAGATCGCCCACCGTGGCCGCTGCGGGTCCTGCACCTGTAGTCCTGCACCACCAGGCTCCAGCCAGCACCAGCAGGAGGCACTGCTGCTATTACCACCAGCGCTGGTATGCTGCAGCCCGCCAATGCCGCCAGCCGTACACGTTCCCGCGAAACCCCGGGGCCGGCTGCCAATACTCCCCGCGGCGTCCGGCCAGATTCACCGCCTCCGCCTGGGATCGGCGCTCCGGGGGCCGCTTCCTCGTGGATACCGGGGCGGAGCTGTGCGTCCTGCCCCTTTCGCTGCTGGACATTCGTTCTGGGAAGTTGTGGCCCATCCTCACCGCTGCAAACGGGAGCCACATTCGGACTTATGGCATCCGCACGGTTCACATCGTTTTCGGCGCCAGTCATTTCACGTGGCAGTTCACGATCGTCGACGTCTCCCAACCGTTGCTCGGGGCCGACTTTCTGCGGGCTCATTCTCACCTGGTGGACGTCAGGCAGCAGCGCTTGGTCCACGCCGCCATGATGGAGCCCATTGCGTTGCGTCTGAATGAGCCCGTTGTACGCCCGCTGTCGTCCGTGGACTCCCATTTCGCTCGGGTTCTGGCGGAATTCCCAGACATTATGGACCCGCAATTCCGGTCGTCGACCCCCAAGCACGGGTTACATCCATTATCTAATCACTACCGACCCACCTCTCCACGCACGAGCACGCCGACTGTCGCCTGATAAGCTAAGTCTGGCACGGCAGGAGTTCCGCACGATGGAGTCCTTGGGGATTGTCCGACCTTCCAACAGCCCAGGGGCGTCCTCACTCCACATGGTCCCCAAGGTAAACTGTGGCTGGAGACCTTGCGGGGATTATCGGCGGCTGAACGTCGCTACCGCCGGGGACCGATACCCTGTGCCCCACATTCAGGACTTCAACGCCCATTTGGCCGGGGCCACGATATTCTCGAAACTGGATCTGGTGCGAGGCTATAACCAGATCCCGGTTCACCCGGAGGATATACCCAAGACGGCAATCATCACGCCGTTCGGAATGTACGAGTTCATACGGATGCCGTTCAGCCTCAAGAACGCCGCGCAGGCATTCCAACGATTAATGGACGGCGTGTGTCGCGGGCTAGATTTCCTGTTCGTCTACCTCGACGACATTTTGGTAGCCAGCCGCTCGCGGCAGGAACACTGTGCCCACCTCCGGCAGCTCTTTCAGCTGCTCAGCGAGCACGGGTTGGCTATCAACCTCGCCCAGTGCCGCTTTGACATGTCCACGATCGACTTTCTCGGCCACCGAGTGACTTCGCAGGGCGCGGTTCCCCTGCCGGACAAAGTCGACGCCATCCGCCGGTTTCCCCGTCCATCCTCGGTACGTGGCCTGCAGGAGTTCGTCGGCATGGTGGCGTTTTGTCACCGGTTCCTGCCATCCGCGGCCCACATCATGCGGCTGCTTTACGAGCTGCTGGCGGGGAAGCGTAAGGACGTCGTGTGGACCGACCAGGCAGTAACAGCCTTCGACGGCGCGAAGGAGGCCCTGGCTCGGGCTGTGCTGCTGTTTCACCCACGAGAGGATGCCCCGACAGCCCTCACGGTGGACGCCTCAAGTCGGCGATTGGTGCCGTGCTGGAGCAACTGACGGACGGGGCTTGGCGCCCCCTGGCCTTCTTCAGCCGGCACCTCAACAACGCCCAGGACCTGGCCTCTTCATCAGCGGAGCTCGTATATGGGCCACCGCTCACGGTGCCAGGGGAGTTCGTGCCCTCGTTGCCGGGGCGAGAGGAACCGCCCTCATCCACCTTACAGCGCCTTCGAGAGCGAGTTGGTAAGCTCGTACCCGTGCCGACGTCCCGCCACGGGACATTCCGCCCTTACGTGCCATCGGCCCTCCGGGACTGCGCCTTCGTGTTCCTGTGTCGTGATGCCCACCGGACGCCACTCCAGAGGCCGTATGAGGGCCCATACCGGGTGCTGGAGCACGGACAGACAACCTTTGCTTGGACATGGGGGGCCGGCCGGTGGCCATGTCAATTGACCGCTTGAGGCCGGCCCACTTGGACATATATAACATATAACAACTACAGCATGGAAACAGGCCTGTCCGGCCCTACCAGTCCACGCCGACCATTCTCCCTGACCTAGTCTCATCTACCTGCACTCAGACCATAACCCTCCAATCCCCTCCTATCCATATACCTATCCAATTTACTCTTAAATAATAAAATCGAGCCAGCCTCCACCACTTCCACCGGAAGCCCATTCCATACAGCCACAACCCTCTGAGTAAAGAAGTTCCCCCTCATGTTACCCCTAAACCTTTGTCCCTCAATTCTGAAGCTATGTCCCCTTGTTGGAATCTTCCCCACTCTCAAAGGGAAAAGCCTACCCACGTCAACTCTGTCCGTCCCTCTCAAAATTTTAAAAACCTCTATCAAGTCCCCCCTCAACCTTCTACGCTCCAAAGAATAAAGACCCAACCTGTTCAACCTCTCTCTGTAGCCTACGTGCTGAAACCCAGGCAACATTCTAGTAACTCTCCTCTGTACCCTCTCCATTTTGTCGACATCCTTCCTATAATTTGGCGACCAGAACTGCACACCATACTCCAGATTCGGCCCCACCAATGCCCTGTACAATTTCAACATTACATCCCAACTTCTATACTCGATGCTCTGATTTATAAAGGCAAGCATACCAAACGCCTTCTTCACCACCCTATCCACATGAGATTCCACCTTCAGGGAACAATGCAGTTATTCCCAGATCCCTCTGTTCCACTGCATTCCTCAATTCCCTACCATTTACCCTGTACGTCCTATTTTGATTTGTCCTACCAACAGCACCTCACGCTTATCAGCATTAAACTCCATCTGCCATCTTTCAGCCCACCCTTCCAAAAGGCCCAAGTCTCTCTGTAGACTTTGAAAATCTACCTCACTATCAACCACTCCACCTATCTTAGTATCATCTGCATATTTACTAATCCAATTTGCCACACCATCATCCAGATCATTAATGTAAATGACAAACAACAGTGGACCCAACACAGATCCTTTGGGCACTCCACTAGACACTGGCCTCCAACCTGACATACAATTGTCAACCGTTACCCTCTGGTATCTCCCATTCAGCCATTGTTGAATCCATCTTGCAACCTCACTATTAATACCGAACGATTTAACCTTCTTAATCAACCTTCCATGTGGAACCTTGTCAAATGCCTTACTGAAGTCCATATAGACAACATCCACAGCCTTGCCCTTATCAATTTCCCTGGTAACCTCTTCAAAAAATTCAAGAAGATTAGTCAAACATGACCTTCCAGGCACAAATCCATGTTGACTGTTTCTAATCAGGCCTTGGTTATCCAAATAATTATATATATTGTCCCTAAGTATCTTTTCCATTAATTTTCCCACCACAGACGTCAAACTAATAGGTCTATAATTGCTAGGTTTACTTTTAGAACCTTTTTTAAACAAAGGCACAACATATCATCATCATCATATCATATATCTACAGCCGGAAACAGGCCTTTTCGGCCCTCCAAGTCCGTGCCGCCCAGTGATCCCCGTACATTAACACTATCCTACACCCACTAGGGACAATTTTTACATTTACCCAGCCAATTAACCTACATACCTGTACGTCTTTGGAGAAGATGCGCAATGCGCCAATCTTCCGGCACCATCCCTGTTTCTAATGACGTTTGAAATATTTCCGTCATAGCCCCTGCTATTTCTGCACTAACTTCCCTCAATGTCCTAGGGAATATCCTATCAGGACCTGGAGACTTATCCACTTTTATATTCTTCAAAAGTGTCCGTACCTCCTCTTCTTTAATCCTCCTAATTTCCATCACTACTCTACTTGTTTCGCTTACCTCACATAATTCAATATCCTTCTCCTCGGTAAATACCGAAGAAAAGAAATTGTTTAATATCTCCCCCATTTCTTCCGGCTCAGCACATAGCTGTCCACTGTGACTCTCTAATGGACGTTGACCAACCGGTGCGGGTTGCCCAGCCTCGGCCGGGAGGTCGCCCCCCTTTGCAGGTCCCACCACCTGTTTCACCACCTGTCCCTCCAACTGTGCCTCCGCCGGCCCCCCTGTCGACCGACTTTCGAACGCGGTGCGGGCGGGTTGTGCGACCACCGGTGAGTTTCGTGCTTCCGGTTCTGGGGGGGGGGGGTCCTGTGGCGGCTCCCAAGGGTCGGGCCATATCATTACCGATCCCTCGGCACGGGAGTGGACCGGTCCAGGGGGGCGGCCCTTTGCTACGGATATAAGGACGAGATTGTGGGCGCGGTCATTGCAGCAGACTTAACCGGTCTGATAACTAATAAAACCAAACCTCCCGAAATACTCGGCTCCTCGCCTTTATTTCGGGCCTCTTTCGACGCGCCCCAATCTAATCAAAACTCCGATATTGACGAACAACATGCACTGTGCTATCAATTTTCAAAGCAAAAGCACGCCAACATCGGTGCTGCTCGTCGGCGCACCTGAACATTGTTGCAGAATCAGTTCCTGCTCAACATTTATTGCACAACAGCTACGTAATTAATTATTGCTACTGTCTCATTGGCATCTGTATTTCCAAACGCTCTGGCTGTAGAACACTTCACCACTAACTCCTTCGACTGCTTGTCCCACCACAGTTGGAGTGTAAATTCCTTCCTTCCGTTTCTTTTAAATCTTGCCACTCGGACGTGGAGCAATCACATTGAAGCGACACCCTAGAAGGCACACAAACGAAAACAAAAAGACAATTGTTATGTCCCCTGTTACCCTTTTCAAAATACGGTAACAGAATAAAGGGGAGGCCATTTAAAACTGAGATGAGAAGAAACTTATTCACCGAGAGAGTTGTGAATTTGTGGATTTCTCTGCCACAGATTCACTTTGATGAATTTGAAAGAGAATTAGATAGAGCTCTAGGGGCTAGTGGAATCAAGGGATGTGGGGAGAAGTCAGGCACATGCTACTGATTGTGGATGATGAGCCATGATCACAATGAACGGCGGTGCTGGATCGAAGGGCCGAATGTCCTCCTCCTGCACCTATTTTCAATGTTTCTACAAGCATATTATCACATTTCATGGTAGCTTGGTATGGGAATAACTCTGCCAGGACCGCGAGAAATTGCAGAGGGTTGTAAATATAGCTCAGTCTATTAGAGACCCCAGCCCAATCATATTATCCATCTAGATTCCACGCTGCATAACATTACCCAAACACCCAACATAATCAAGGACTTGGCCAACCCCACTCAGTTCTTCTTTCCCCAACTCCAATCCGGCAAATGGGAGAGATGCTTGAAAGCGCGCATCACCAGACTGAGGAATAGATTCATTTCCTCCGTTATTGGGCTTATGAACGGCCCCTCCAGAGGCTAGGATACTATTCAATTCCCTCTACCCCATCATGGACATTGAACTTCGTCTGGGGTAGATGTACAACAATGCGCTGCAGTGCTGACACATGGATTCTGCACGCTGTAACTTCCACTTTGCTCTCTCTATTGTCATGTGTCCTACACCGCAGGGACAGGTCCTTCCACCCAGCCTGCCAACGACGATCAATGTACCCCATCTACAACGTCCCAACTGCCGCCGTTGCCGTGAATCACTCTCAACTCTTCCTAGATGTGCTTGTCCAAATGTATTTTGAATGATGTAATAGTTTCTATTTCAACTACCTCCTTTTACAGCTCAATCTATATGTCCACCACCTGCTGTGTGAATCCATACAGTTACCATGCTCTAAGTGGATCCACATCACAAGTGCCCTTTGTCCACGACCTTGAACCGATAGTGTCATTTCATAAGAAATGTAATCTCTTTGGATAGCATGCAGAACAAAGTTGTTTGCTGCACCTCGGAACATGTAACAATATTAAATCTAAAACTGAAGCTAAAACCTAAAGCGCCTGTCACCTTCAGTAGCCACAACAACACCAAACCAGCAGGATCTTTCGTCGGTCGTAGAAGCATTGCTTCATCCGTCGTTCGAGCTGTGCACCTTGGCACAGTAAGTCATATTTTTCCTATCTGTTTTCACAGAACTCGAGTTCTCCAATTGCACTTGTCCAGTTCTATGGAGAACAGAATTAGGCAATGTGACCATAATCAGCATGACATTCTATATAATGAACCATTTTCTGCATTCTGTATCTCCCTCGCTCCTTCTACGGACTTTAACTGATAGTAGTTGATGGTGTATCTAAACTGAGCGGAAAGCGTGCAAACCCACGCCTTTCATTGCACCTCGGAACATGTGATGATAATAGACGTGGTCTAACCTCACCTAACCTAATGATCTGACATAAGTAACAACTATGATCAGAGCTGAATATTCAAACCAAGATGACTACTAAGATTTTCCATGTAACACAAACTGTATTGGTATACAAAAGAAGGTACTGAGTGGGGGTTAACCACAAATGAACTGTTGGACAAATGCGAAGACATGGAGAGGAGTCGGCACAGGAGTAAGCTCACAGTAAAACACCTGATACTGTATCGCGGACCGTATTAATGACCGTGCATGTGCATTACTGGAGTATAGATAATAGACAATAGACAATGGGTGCAGGAGGAGGCCATTCGGCTCCTCGAACCAGCACCGCCATTCAATGTGATCATGGCTGATCATTCTCAATCAGTCCCCCTTCCTGCCTTCTCCCCATACTCCCGACTCCGCTATCCTTAGGAGCTCTATCTAGCTCTCTCTTGAAAGCGTCCAGAGAATTGGCCTCCACTGCCTTCTGAGGGAGAGAATTCCACAGATTTACAACTCTCTGAGTGAAAAACGTTTTCCTCATCTCCATTCCAAATGGCTTACCTCTTATTTTTAAACTGCAGCCCCTGGTTCTGGACTCCCCCAACATTGGGAACATGTTTCCTGCCTCCAGCTTGTCCAATTCCTTAATAATCTTATATGATCGGGGACATGTCTGTCTGGACCGCGAGAAATTGCAAGGAGTTATAAATGGAGGCCAATCCATCACACTGACCAGACGTTCCACCATGGACTCCATCTACACATCACGTTGGATCGAAAAGAAATCAGCCAACGTAATCAAAGGCTTTTTTTTTTTTTTTTTTTTTTTTTTAGGTCTCTTCCTCGGGGCGAGGCTCGGCCGCGGGGCCTTACATCGCCCGGTACGGCTCGGCCGCGGGGCCTTCCATCGCCCGGTGCGGCTCGGCCGCGGGGCCTTCCATCGCCGGTACGGCTCAGCCGCAGGGCCTTCCATCGCCCGGTGCGGCTCGGCCGCGGGACCTTCCATCGCCCGGTACGGCTCGGCCGCGGGACCTTCCATCTCCTTGCGGGGGCTGTGCGGGTCGGTCGCCTCGGTAGGGATCGAGCTGTCTGTCCGTGGTAGGGGCATGGGGGAAGAGAGAGGAAGTTTTTTTGCCTTCCATCACAGTGAGGGGGTGTTTGGGGTCACTGTGATGGATGTTTGTGTTGGGGTTGCGTGTCTTGTGTTTTTTGTTTTTTTGCTCTGTGACTGCTGGCAATTTAATCTCGTTCGGTAAAACGAATGACAATTAAGCTATTCTGTTCTATTCTGTTCAAAGGGGAGAGAGATACAGAGAGGGAGAGGGTAGTGAGAGGGAAAGAGAAAGTAGAGAGGGCGAGAGAGAGAGACGGGAGTGGGAGAGAGTGGGGGGAGGTTGTATAAAATATTAGTTTAGTTTAATTTATTATTGTAAATGTATTCCTAAAAGAGGAGGGGGAGAGAAAGAGGGGAGAGTGAGGGTGAAGGAAGGGGAGGGAGACAGAGTGGATAACAAATATTAGTTTAATTTATTGTTGATACTAAAACTCTCGTTTGTTTGTTTGTTTGTTCCTGAACTACATCCAAAACTGTACAGGATTGCGCGACAATGTTAGGCCCACCTTGCTCACTGTTATCCCTTTGGTGCAAATGGAAGAAGTTTCATTGAAATTGGTGTTATATTTTTAAATTAATTCTCATTTTATAGTTTAAATCTATCTACTAGGGATGGAGAGTGGAGGGATTGAGGGAGGGGAGGAGGGGGTGAGAGGGGGAGGTGAGGGGGGTAGAGGGAGAGGGAAGGGGAGGGGAGAGGGGTGGTTGTGATGTGAGAGGAAGGGGAAGGAGAGGGTGCTGCACAAATGCAGGAGAGGTTTGGGCCCAACTTGTTTGTTACATGTTGGAGTGGGAGAGAGAGTATCAAATATTAGTTTGCTTTATTCTTGTAAAATAATTATAATAAATTGGAGGGGGGAGAGGGAGAGGGAGGGGTGGGAGTACGGGGAGAGAACAAAAAGGCCGTATCCTCCCCGTATCTACGAAACATCCCCTCCTTTATCCAGAGTCCACATGATGGTCAACATCTACAATGGATTGGTGGTGGTGTTTTGGAACAGAACGAGGGTGGGGGGGAGAGGGGAGGGAGAGGGGAAGACAGAGGGGAGAGAGAGAGATAGAGGGAGGAAGAGAGGGGTGTGAGGGAGAGAGAGAGATGGGAGAGAGAAAGGGGAGAGAGAAAGTGGAGAGTGAGTATGGGAAAGAGAGGGGGAGAGGGCGGATCAAATATTAGTTTAATTTATTATTGTAAGTGTATCATAAAGTGAGGGGGAGAGTGGGGAAAGAAAGAGGGGAGAGAGAGAGAGGGCAGAGAAGGGGAGTGAGATGAGAATGAGAGAGGGAGTAGAGGGGCGGGAGACGGGGGAGAGAGTGGAGGGGGAGAGATTCGGGGTAGAAAGAGGTGCGAGAGAGAGAGGAGGGGAGACAGGGGATAAGGAGGGAGTGAGAAGGGGTGAGGACAGAGACAGAGATGGAGAAAGGGGAGAGAGAGGGAGAGCGAGAGGATGGGGATGATAGTGAAGGGGGGGGGAGAGAATGGGGAGAGAGAAAGATGAAGGAGAGAGAAGGGGGATAGAGTTGGGAGAGAGAGTGGGGGCAATAGACTAGGAGATAGAGAGATAGGAGAGAGAGGAGAGGGAGAGAGGGCAGAGACAGAGAGAGGGAGAGAGAGGGGACGAAGAGAGGGAGAGGGAGAGAGGTCAGTGAGAGAGAGGGAAGGGAGGGCAGAAAGAAAGAGGGAGAGAAAGAGTAGAGGGCGGGAGACTGGTCGGGGAGAGAGGGGAAAGGAAGAGGGTTGAGAGGGGGAGGGAGAGAGGGGTGAGGTGGTATCAAATATTAGTTTTGTGTAATTCTTTTGGTAAATGTATTCTTGCAAAATGGAAGGGAGAAAGAGAAATAGGGAGAAAAATAGGGGGGCGGGAGAGAGAGGGAGAGTGAAAGAGAGAGATAGGTTTCAGACAGTGGCCAGAAAGAGAGAGAT
>NW_027603347.1:0-16667 GCF_053455715.1 Rhinoraja longicauda
ATTGTCCAGGGTTCCTGTGTGAAGTAGCGGGGAACGTTTTTTCAGACACAGCAGAACGCCGGCTGTTGCGAGAACCGCAGCCGCACTTTTCCCGGTGCAATATTTTGTTTTCAGCTTCTGGCAACAAATGGCGACAAAGCGATCAAAGGTGAAAGTGACGGTGAACCAGACAGAACAGTCTGTAGATGCCATCGTCAGTACTTCGATAACACTGCACACAGGGGTGATGGACAGGAAACTCCAATAAAAGTAATGGTATCGGATCTGAAACAAAATGACCTCGGTGATCAGGGTGAGTAGATCGGCCGCTGCCATGGCCACCAGGTAGCGAGTGGTGCAGGTGGAGAGGCCGCACTTTCCCGGGACAGGATCACAATCGCCACTAAATTCACTGCGGAAAGAGAAGGGGACGGACACTGGGCATCACTGAACACGGTCTCCGGGGCTGAACACCGGCTCCACTTTCAGCTAGAGATCAGGAGTGTTGGAGTCGGTGCGCGACTGCAGGTTTAACAATGTCAGACCCGGCTCCGACTGTGCCCGACCTGCCTGCTTCAGGGGAGAGGAGATAAGGCGACGGGCGGGGTAAAGGGCGGGGAGGGAACGAGCAGCCTCCCGCTACAATAGGCGGAATGGTCCTGTCTACAGTTAACCCTGCTCGCAGTCTCTGATGGGGCTGGTTTCACAGACTTAACCGTGACCGGCCGCGTTTAACCAGGGCTCTGGGAACTCGGCATCTGATGGGGACGAGGAGGGTTCCAGAGGGAAGGCAGGGACAACTTAGGGTCCGGCAGCAGAGTGGCTCCGTTAATGGATTCATTCCACAGTGAGTTCAGTTCGGTAACAACACACGCCGGTAGATCCGCGGCCACTGGTTCAGGAGATCGATCCAATTATTGACCAACAGGCGGTGGAATCCGATTGTGACAGACTCCACAGTGAAACGTGTCCACAGGAGCGGGTGTTCACTCTGATCAATAACTCAGACGCAGTGAACTTCACAATGTAAACCCTTCCCAGTCACACCTTCCCGGAGAGCTGCCTGTCCCGAGCACTGGGAAAACTCTGGGCAAGGTCCCACTGAAGGCAAGAACAACATTCTAGTGGGTCCCGGCAGTGGGAGAAAGAGAGGGTTAGTTTCGGCTGTCTGAAAGTAAGAAAAACCATAGCGTTAATTCAATGATATTTCTCTGAGAGGATTGATTTACTTCACATATTCTTGTACAACGGTCATCAGTTGGGAATCATGTAACACGATAAGAATTAGGTTAACACCGGTTAACAGACGGAGTTATAAAACTTGAATTGTTCTGCTCACTTACCAGGGACTCCAACGGCAGCAATGATCACGTACAAGATTTTCTCTACGTCCACATATTCCCAATAATGGTGCCCCATTTTCTCTGCCCAGCGACGTGTCCACGTGAGCCACCGTTAATCTCTCCGAATTGAAATGCCGGGGCAGAACACTCCCGGAGATTTTATACCATTTTCCGTCTCCACCGGGACAACGAAGTTTCAACAGAGTTAAAATATAGAGATTTTGAAATGATTCGCAAACAGATGACATCAGCCAAATGAAATCCCTGCTGAGACAGGTCGTGATTTATTCAGGGAATTGATTGAGAAACTCCAAAGACTGGGAATGGTGGCGATGCTGAGGGATGGAAATTGGGAGCGGCATTGCTACAGCAAATGGGATATTTCTTCAAACTCCATCTGGTCCAACTCTCCGCCTTATGTTGTTTGTCTGATTTCATTCAATCCGCTTTACTCAATAAGGCAATCCCAAATTCCAGGGACCCTCTCAGGGCTTCTGGTGCCCAGTTTGAAGGTGGACTGGGCGACGTTTGTCCACAGGTTGAGGAATTAGATCAACAGATCACCTCGCACTAAAGTGGCCCCGTCCACTCTGCTTCACCACTCAATATGATCGCGGCTTAACTGACTGCAACCTCACCCCCACACTCCCGGCGAGGCTGGTAACCATTCACTCCTTGCTTGCCTGCAGTGGGTCTGATTTTGCGCCGGGACAATAACATTCTCTGCCTTCGTCACCTCTGAGCAGGAACGACCGAAAGACTCACGACACTCAGAGAACAGAAACATTGTGGCTTCAGAATTGTCCGAAACCCAAATATAACAGCGAATGATGCGGCACATCTCCCTCCTCCCTTTCTCTCTCCCTCCATCCTTACTGCTGTCGCTCTCTATGAACTATCACTCTCTCCTACCATCTCTAATCTTCCTCTCGGCTCCGCCATCTCTCTGTCAACCGCTCTCTCCTAACCCCCCCTCCTTCTCACTCCCATTGCATTTATCCCTCCGTTTCTTTCTATCTATCTGACCCTTCCATCGCTCCGTTTTGCCAACCCACGCGATCTGAACTCCGCTCTCTTTTCATGTTCCCACTCTCCCTTTGTTACTTAACTCTCCCTCCATCTCTTCTTTCGTCTTCTCCGCTATCTCTTCCTTTCAGCACTGTACTCCCTATCTGTCTCTCTCTTTTCCCCAACACTCCTCCTGCTCGCCCTCACCTCTCTCTCCAAGGCCTTTATTGCGAAGTGCGGTTAAAACGGCCAGCCACCATGGAATGTCTCTCTACCCCGTTCCCTCACACTTCAATAGCCCTTCCAGGTGAGGCTGATGTTCACATGCACCTCATCTAACCCCTTCTATTGCACGCGGTGTTCCAGATATGGTTTCCTTTGCATCGGCGTGGTCAAGTGGAGACTCGGCGACCGTTCGGCCCAACACTTACCGTCGTTCCGTCAAGGCCTCCAGGATCTTCCCGTTGTAACTCGTCTTCCCACACTGACCTTTCTGTCCTTTGCTTCATCTATTGCCAGACTGAAGCTACATGCAAACTGAAAGAACGCCACTTCATATTCCGCCCTTGGTGCCTTGCAACAATAGACAATAGACGATAGACAATTGGTGCAGGAGGAGGACATTCGGCCCTTCGAGCCTGTACGCACCACCATTCAATGTGATCATGGCTGATCATTCTCAATTACTACCCCATTCCTGCCTTCTCCCCATACCCCCTGACTCCGCTATCATTAAGAGCTCTATCTAGCTCTCTCTTGAGTGCATTCAGAGAATTGGCCACCACTGCCTACTGAGGCAGAGAATTCCTAATGGTATGAACTTTGAATTATCCAATGTTAGGTAACAAAGTGCAAATTCCCACTCCCCCCTCGCTCTTCCTCGTGCTTCATCGGGACTCGCACCAATACATCCCCTCCACCACATCTTCAACCGATATTACTTCCTCTTTCTCTATAATTCCATCCTGCTCAACCCTTACCTCGCACCTGACAATGAAAACGGTATTCATCCGCTCATCGTTCAACTCGCTTTGTCCTGCTGTTCCCCCGTCCCACCACAATCAGTCTGAAGAAATGTGCCGAACCGAAACTTCACCCATCCATGTCCTTAGCAGGGTTAGCCAGTTCGGCGTGCCCTCTACAACTCTCACCAACATCTACAGATGCACCATAGAAAGTATTTTATCAAGATGCAGCACAGCTTGGTTTAGGAACAGCTCCATACAAGAACGCATCTGACTCGCATTGGATATTGATTGTGTGTGACAGTGCGAGTGTGCGAGTCCGTGCAAGAGTGTGTTAGCACGTGTGTGCGAGTGTGAATGTGTGAGATTGTGCAAATGAGACGCTGTGTGTGTGTGCGTTAGTGTGTGCGGTTGCAGGAATTTCAATGATACATTACTATCACGTACCCAGGTAGAGTGAAATGCTTAGTTTTGCAGACAACCCGGTAACATCATGTAGCAGACCTCACCTAGGCAGTACAAAAGTGTCGCCACATTTTGACGACGACAGTTACAAACGCTCCCTGCCGCCGCACGGCGGGTCGCCCCCTTCGTTCTCGGCGGCCTTCCTCGCTCTCCGACGGTCCACCTCGCTCTCTGCGGTTCCTCGCAGCTCCCACCTCGCTCCCGAGGCGTGGTTCTCATCGCCATCCTCGGTGGGCGAGCCGGGCCGCCGCGAACATCCAAGGATACACTCAATCCGAAAATGTGCACGTGTGCATGCGGGTCTGCGTGTGAGAGAGCGGTAGAGTATGTAAGAGTGCCGATATTTGTGTGTGTGTGTGTGTCTGTTTGTGCGTGTGCGTGTGAGTGCATCACTGTGGTGTAGTACTGATGGAATAACATATTGTATGGTAGTACTGATGGAGTGACATGCTCCAGTGTTGTACTGATGGAGTGTAACACTGTGGAGTAGTACTGGTGTAATGACGTACTGTGGGGGTGTATTGATGGAATGACACACTGTGGGGTAGCACGGATGTAATAGCACATTCTGTTGGAGTGACGCAGTAATACTGATGGACTGACACGCTGTGCGGTAGTACTGTTGCGATCAAAAACTGTGGTGAAATAGTGATGGAATTACACACTATGGAGTCGCAACGATGGGTTAGAACACCGTGGGGTAATGCGGATGGAATGGCAGATTTGAGGTAGTCCTGATGGTGTGAAACACTTTGGGGAGTACTGATGGAAGACAAAACTGCGGAGAGTACTGATGGAATGACACGTTCTGGGTTGCACTGGAGCGACATGATGTGGGGCAGTACCGATGTAGTGTAACAATATGGAGTTGTATTGATGCAGTGAGACACTGTGTGGTTTCACCGACGGAGTGACACACTGAGCGGTAGTACTATGGTGATGACAAACTGTGGTGTAGTACTAATGCTGTGACACACTGTTTGGTAATACTGATGGAATGACACAATTTGTGGCATCACTTATGGAGTGACCCACTGGGATAGTCCTGATTGAATGATAAACATCTGGTAGTGCTAATGGCGTGAGACATGGTGGAGAAATACTAATAGAGTGAAACTGTGGGGAATTACTAATGGAGTGACACAGTGAGATAGGGCTGATGGTGTGACATACTGTGGGGAATAATGATGGAGTGACACTGCAAGGAAGTACTGATGGTTGACACTGTGGGTAGTACTGATGGAGTGACACGCTGCGTGGTAGTACTGATGGAGTAATAATGGATTGTTCTGATGGAGTGTTGCACGCTGGCGTAGTACTGATGCAATGATAACCCGAGTTATATTCCTGATGGTGCGATGCTCAATGGGCAAGCACTGATGGAGTGGCACAGTGTAGGGTAGTACAGATAGAGTAACAAATTATATTTTATTACTGATGCAGTGGCACACTGTGGGCAGTGCTGGTGGAGTGACACATTTTGTGGTAGTACTGATGGAATGGCACACTATGTGGCAGTACTGATGCAATAGCATACTGTGGGAGAGTACTGATTGTGTGATACCCTGCGGTGTAGTACTGTTGGATAGACATATACCAGAGTAATACTGGTGGATTGAAACACTGTGGGGTAGTACTGATGGAAGGACTCATTGTGTAGTACTGATGGAGTGACACACCGTTGGATAGTACTGATAGAGTGACACAGTTTGGTGTATTATTGATAGAGCGACACAGTGTGCGGTTGTACTGATGGAGGAACAAGCGATATGGTAGTACTGATGTCGTGGCACACTGTCGGATAGTATTAATGGTGTGAAACTAAATTGGGCGGTACTGATGTAATGATACATTATAGTACTGATGGAAGGACTCAAAGTGTAGTTCTGATGGAGTGACACATTGGGGGAGAACTGATGGAATGACGCACTGTCGGATAGTACTGTTGGAATAACTATCCATTTGCTAGTACTGATGCAAGGGCATTATATGGGATAGTACCGAATGAATGACACGTTGTGATGCAGTAATGATGGAGTAACCGACGATGTGGTAGTACTGATGGAGTGACACGCTGTGGGATGATACTTATGGATTAGAATCCTGTGGGGTAGTAGTGAAGGACTGGTATATTTTAGGGTAGTACTGATATAGTGACACATTCGATGGTATTATTGAAGGGGTGAAAAACTGTGGGCACAACTGATGAAATTACATACTTAAGGTGGCACTGACAGAGTGAAACACCGTCAAGGAAGAAATGATGGAATGACATACTGTGGGGTTGTATTGATGAGAGTGACACGCTCTTTGATACTTCTAATGGAGTAACATGTAGTACTGATGGAGTGACAGACTGTGAAGTAGTATTGATGGAGTAACCTAACGTAGGGTAGTGTTGAAGTAATGGCACATTCTGGGGTAGTTCTGATGGTGTGACACACTGTGCGGTAGTACAGTTGTTGTGACATAATGTGGGATGGGATTGATGGAGTGACACTGTGCGGTAGCACTGATGGAGTGACGCACTGTAGGGTAGTACTGGTGTAATGGTGTACTGTTGAATAGTACTGATGGAGTGACGCACTGTGGGGTAATACTGGTGTAACGGTATACAGTGGGATAGTACTGATGGAGTGACATCGGCGAGACTAAGCGAAACCTCGGCGATCGTTTCGCTGAACAGTCCCACACAGTTCTACCTGATCTCCTGGTTGCTCAGCACTTTAACTCACCCCCGCTCCCCCATTCCCAATTTGAACTTTCTGGGCATCCTCCATTGTCAGAGTGAGGCCCAGCGCAAATTGGAGGAACAGCACCTCATACTTCGCTTGGGCAGCTAACATACCAGCGATATGAACATTGACTTCTCTAACTTCAATTAACCCTTGCTTCCCCTCTCTCTCCATCCCTCCTCCTTCCCAGCTCTCACACCAGTCTCGCTGTCTCCAACAAAATTCTATCTCTTTCCCGCCACCTCGCCGACATCAGTCTAAAGTAGGGTCTCGACCCGCAACTCAACGATGCTGCCTCTCTCGTTGAGTTACAACAGCATTTTGTGTCTACCTTCGATTTAAACCAGCATCTGCATTTCTTTCCTGCACGAAGTACAAGGCACGGCAGGACTTTCGGCTAATAATAGCTGTGCCGAACAGGAGACGTCCAACCTTACCGGCCTGCTCACAATGCATATCCCTTCATTACCTGAAAATCTGAACTTGTCTTAAATATCACTATTGTATCTGCCTCCAACACCAGTGGAGTGGGTGGGAAGATTTTAGGACCCGTTTACAGGATGATGTGACAGAGTACTTATACATGCACGATGAAATAGGCATATGTTGTCATGGCTTTGTGAAGTGAAGGTCGAGTTTGATAAATTTGCTGGAATTATTTCAGACGTAAATAGCAATACAGCCAAAGGAGAGACAGTAGATGTTGTTTACTTTGATTTTCAGAAAACCTTTGACCAGGTGTCACAAGATGGCTGCTTAGGAAGTTGAGAGCCCACGGTGTCAAAGGGCAGATATCAGCATGGATAACTGGTTGGCTGGATGGCAGAAGACAAAGAGTGGCAATAAAGGGGGATTTTTTTCTAGTTGGCGAAGAGTAACTAGTTGAGAACTTCAAGGATCGTTGTTTGTCCGCTACTCCACGTTTTATATTATGATTTGGACGAGGGGATTGAAGGCTTTGTGGCCGAGTTTGCGGATGTTACGAAAAGAGGTGGAAGGTAGGTAGTTTAGAGAAAGCATGGACTCCGCAGAAGGACTTGGACATGTTGGGGGAATGGGCAGAGAAGTGGCAGATGGAATATAGTGTAGCAAAGTGCGGAGTACTGCATTTTGGTAGTGGGAATAATGGCGTAGACTATTGTCTAAGTGGGGGGAAATCCATAAATCGGAAGTGCAAAGGGACTTGGGAGTGCTGGTTAAGGATTACCAAAATTTTAATCTGCAAGTTGAATCGGTGAGAATGGTTAGCCATGATCACATGGAAGGGTGGTGATGGCTCGAAGGGCCGAATGGCCTACTCCTGCACCTATTGTCTATTGTCTATTGTCTAATGGAAGCAAACTCAACGCTTGCATTTATTTCAAGGGGACTTGTATACAGAAACACGGATGTAATGTTGAGGCTATACAAGGCGCTCGGAAGGCCGCATTTGGAATATTGTGAGCAATTCTGGGCACCATATCAGAGGAGAGGTGTGCTGGCTCTGGAGTGGGTTCAGAGGATGATTACAAGAATGATACCAGCAATAGTTTAACCTATGGTGAGCGTTTATCGGCACTCGGCTTGCACTCGGAGTTTACCATATCTTTGCCTCTTACAATTTGATATCGATCTATCTGGTGAATGGCCGATCTCCGGTGTTCCAGATTAATCCGTCCAACGTCTGGCTGTTCTTATGCTCCAGACGATGTTCTTGTAAACGTCTTGAGCACAATTTCCGAAGCGCCCATATCCTTCCTGTACTAGAGCGAACATAACTGCACACAATACTGCAAAAGCGACCGAAGCAAAGTTCTCTAAATTGAATGTTGACATCTGACTCGTATTCAAAGCCTCCGTCAAATATAGCAAGCGTTCCACATGGCTCATTTATAACTCTGAACATGCTGCCACGATCTGTGAGTTACGCACTGGAACCTTAAGATCCAACTTCAGCAATGCTGATGCTCCGATGCACTGTTGTACATACATTGAGGGCTGCTCTATCTCAATGTTGTAGTGTGCATACACAGGAGGACGCTGTGACAGTATATTGCTACTGTACATGCACTGAGGTGCGCTGTGTGTGGATGTTGCCGTGTGCTGCTGATGTTCATCCAGGGGAGGGCGCCATGACAGTATATTGCTACTGTACATGCACTGAAGTGCGCTGTGTGTGGATGTTGCCGTGTGCTGCTGATGTTCATCCGGGGAGAGCGATGTGACAGTACATTGCCACTGTACACCCACTGGGGTGCGCTGTATGTGGGTGTTGCAGTGTGCTGCTGATGTTCATCCACGGGAGGGCGCTGTGACAGGATATTGCCACTGTACACCCACTGGGGTGCGCTGTGTGTGGATGTTGCAGTGTGTTGCTGATGTCCATCCAGGGGAGAGCGATGTGACAGTCTATTGCCACTGTACATGCACCGAGGTGCGCTGTGTGAGGATGCTGCAGTGCACTGTTAAAATATAACAGTGCAAAGTACAAAAGTCATAGCAGCAGAATTAGGGCACCAAGGCCCATCGAGTCCACACCGGCATTCTATCATGGCTCACCTCTCGTTCCCACTCAACTCCATTCTCCTACCGTCTTCCCGTAATTGTCGACACTCTTACGAATCACGACCATGTCCAGCTCCGATTTAAAAATACCCAATCACGGTTTCTACAGCTGTCTGTGGCAGAATTCCAAAGATTTACCACCTTCTTACGATATAAATCCCTCGTCACCTCATTTGAAATGTACGTCCTTTTATTCTGAGGCTAGTCAAAGGGTGGTGAATCTGCGGAATGCTGTAACAGGCGACTCTGGATGCCGTAATTGGGGAATTAACAGGTTTTTAAAATTGAGGATTGACAGGTCCGTGATTAGCAAGAGTGTCAAAGTTGGGGTTGGGTTTGAGTGGGAAAGATAGGGCAGCCATGATCGAATGGCGGATCAGACTCGGTGAGCCTAGTGACTTACTCAAATGGCGTATGAACTTATGAACTCATTACTAACTCCGGGATTGGACGGAGTCTATAGACATAGAAAACAGAAAATGGTTGCAGGAGGATGCCCTTTGGCCCTTCGAGCCAGCACCGCCATACACTGTGATCATGGCTGATCATGCACAATCAGTAACCTTTGCCTGTATTCTCCACAAATCCCTTGATTCCGCTCGCCCCTAGAGCTCTAACACTGATCGCTATTCAAGGATTCGACAATTGACACGAACGACGACGTCAAACTTTTCCAAATGCCATGAGAAAATGTGTGCAGAAATGCGATTCCCGACGCAGTCTAGCTATCTCTTTATCCAGCTAATTGCTATGAGCCACGCTATATCTCTAGCTATCTAGCTGTCTAGCTATCTAACTATGTGGCTATCTAGCCATCTCGATCTGTAGCTATCAATATAGTTGTATATATCTACCCAACTAGCTATCTAGCTAAGGTAGACAAAATGCTGGAGTAACTCAGCGGGTCAGGCAGCATCTTAGGAGGGGAGGAATGGGTGACGTTTCGGGGGTCGAGACACTTCTTCAGACTGATGTCTGCGGACGGGACCGGACAAAGATAAGATATAGACGGAGACAGGAAGACTGGTGGGAGAACTGGGAAGGGGGAGGGGATTGAGAGGGAAAGCAGGGACTATCTGAAGTTAGAGAAGTCAATGTTGATACCGCTGGGGTATAAACTGCCAAAGCGAAATATGAGGTGCTGTTCCTCCAATTTACGCTGGGCCTTATTCTGACTGACAATGGAGGAAGCCCAGGACAGAAAGGGCAGATTGGGAAGGGGAGGAGTAGTTGAAGAGCTGAGCCACCGGGAAATCAATTTGGGTGAGATGGATTGAGCGGAGGTGTTCAGCGAAACCATGGCCGAGCCTGCGCTTGGTCTCGCCGATGTAGAGAAGTTGACACCTGGAACAGCGAATACAGTTGATGAGTTTGGAGGAGGTGCAGGTGAACCTCTGCCTCACGTGGAAAGACTGATTGGGTCCTTGCATGGAGTCGCGGGGGGGAGGTAAAGGGACTCCCCCCTCGAACTACACTTGTCCCTTTAACTCCCCCCTCGACCTACACCTGTTCCTTTACCCCCCCTGACTAACACCTGTCCCTTTACCTCCCCCCTCGACCACCACCTGTCCTTTTACCTCTCCCCAGCTAGCTTTCTAACCGGCTCGCCAAATAGCCATCTAACTTTCTAGCGATCTCGCCACCAGCCATCTTCCCATCTTAGCTAATTATCTAAACATATAGCCATTTAGTTAGCGATCTAACTGTCTCGCTGTCTCACTTGCTAGGCAGCTATCTATCCAGCTAGTTCAGACGAGATCTCCCTCTCTCACGAGGCCCACTGAGGATGAGCGAGAGAGTGCCCTCAAAGTGCAGCCTATCTGGCGAGATAGCTATCTTACTATCTATATATCCAGCTACCCATTCTTTCTAGCTGTCTAGCAATGCATGTCGATAGCTATCTAGGTACCTCGCTATCTTGCTATCGAGACAGCTCATACGCTATCTGGCAATCTATACTGCTGGCTAGCAATCCAGTTATCGAGATAGCTGGATTGATAGGTAAAGAGCTAACTCTTTTGGTAGCAACATAACTAGGTCACTAACTTGCCTGATGGCTAGAGAGATAGATAACTAGATAACTAGATTGTGAGCCAACAGCTTTGGCGGCCAGATAGCGGTTTAGCTTGATGGAGCTTTGCAAGATGGCTAGTGAGCTAGGCATCTAGCCAGCTATACCAGTAGATAGCTCACGAGCCACATCGCAAGAGAGTTTTATAGCGATTTATGAGCTATCTAGCTAGATCGAAATAGGTCTCTCTCGTTTTCCCTTTCACCCCTCCCTCCCGAGAGCGAGCGAGCGAGATACCGCACTCCACAAAAAGCTGCCTACGCAACTAGCTAACTATTTTTGCAATGCAGAGATCCAGCTATCACACCATCCATCTGTCTAGTGTTCAAGCTATCTAGCAATGCAGGTATTTGGCTACCTAGAAAGCTAACACGCTATCTGGCTCTCTTTCCCGCTGGTAATCAATCTATATAACTTGATATCCAGCTTCCTAGCTGTCATGCTAACTAGCTAAACAGCTATCCACCTATGTAGGGAGCCTGCTACCTATCAATTTGACAATTCGTCCAGCTGTCTAGCTCTATAGCTAACAGACTAAATAGGTATCTATCTATCTGTCTATCTATCTATCTCCCTATCTAGCTATCCACCCAGCTATATAGCTATTTAGTCTTCTCGGAATTTGCCAAGCGAACTATCTTATTATCTAGTTAGCTATATATTTAGCTAACTACCTAGTTATCTATCCTGCTGGCTAGCAATCCACCTATTAGCTTTCCAGCTATCTAGCTAGCAGTCTAACGCAGTCTAAAGCAGTCTAGCAGTCCAGCTATCTAGCTAGCAGTCTAACATAGTGATTTAATTATAAAGCTATCTATCCAATTATCTCTGTAGCAATGAATCAAGCTATTTATTTCTTCAACTGGATATCTAGCTCTCTACCTACCTCCTATTGCTACCTAGCTATCTAGCCATTTAGCCATGTAGTCGTCTATCTATCTAGCTAGCTGCTAAGCTCTGTAGCTATCTAGCCAGCTGGCCATCAAGCCTACTAGCCATCTACTCATCAAGCCATCTCGCCATCTGACCACCCAGCCATCTGGCTTTATTCAGTTCACCATCTACCCAGCGAGCCAGCTTCCCATCTGACCAATTTCCCGAGTAGCCAGCTAGCCTTCCAACCGTCTAGCCAGAAAGCAATTTAGCCATCTAGTCATCCAGGCATCTAGATATATAGCCGGCGTGAGCGATCTATCTGTCATTTCAGCTTGCAAGGTAGCTATCTACAAACCTAGATATGATTAGATCTCCCTCTGTGGGCCTCGCGAGAGAGGGAGCGCACCACACAGAGAGCTGCCTATATCTCTAGCTAGCGATCTTGCAATCTAGTTATTCAGCTATCTACACATCCAGCTATCTAGCTTTCGAGTTATGCAATGCGGGTAGCTAGCTACCCAGGTAGCAAACTATGTTGCTATCTGTCCATCCTATTGGCTAGAAATCTAGCTCACTGGTTATCCAGCCAACTAGTTATCAGGCCAGCCAGCTACTACTGAATTCCAGTGAAGACAAGCCCAATCGTTACAAACTCCAGTAGTGGTCTCACCAGGGCCCGATACAACTGCAGAAGGGCCTCTTTACTCCTATACTCAAATCCTCTCGTTATGAAGGCCAACATGCCATTTGCATTAGTGCGTTTTTCTGCTCGCTCTCATATTATAGACAATAGACAATAGGTGCAGGTGTAGGCCATTCGGCTATTCCAGCCAGCACCACCACTCAATGTGATCATGGCTGATCAATCGCAATGAGTACCCCGTTCCTGCCTTTTCCCCATAACCCCTGACTCCGCTATCCTCCGCTATTGCAGCTTTCCATAATTAACTAGGGCAGACCTCAACATCCAGACATATGGTCACACCCAGTGTCGTCAGTCTGTTCCCCACTCCCTCTGTGTGGAATCTTTCTCCTCACTTCCCATTTGTTCCGTCAGGACCTTCATCCTTTCCTCCCGAACAGATAGACGGAACATCTCATTCCGACCCTCAGCCATACGCTATGCTACGCAGCACATCCCATGTTCTTTCCTGACAATCTCAGTGAACCCTTTACCTATTTTATAATAATTCAGCTCCTTGTGCTCTACCTCACTGGAAATAGGGCCGAAACGTCGAATTAGACCTGTTGCTTTCACAGACCTGCTTGACCAGCTGAGTTCCTCCAAGATTCAAGATTCCAGGTTTAATATCTTTATTCCCTTTTGATACGAATCTTTTTTTCTGGGTCGGTGGAAGATATTTGTTTTATCCTCTTCCATCACCTGCTGATCACTGTCCTTTGCCACAGTCTAAACTTACAGCGCGGAAACAGGCCCTTCGGCCCATCAAGTCCGCCCTAACCAGCGATCCCCGCATATTAACTCAATCCTACATGCACTTGGCTCATACCAAGCCAATTAAACTACAAACCTGTAGGTCTTTGGAGTGTGGAAGGCAACCAACAATCTCGGAGAAAACTCACGGGGGAACGTACGAACTGCGAACAGACAGCACCGTAGTCGGAATGGAACTCGGGTCTTCAGTTGCAAGCGTTGTAAGGCAGCAACTCTACTTATGCGCCCATAGTTAGTATGTTTGCAACTGACACCAAACCAATATTTACAGATGGCGGCGAATACGTTGAAAGGCGCACGATTTCAAAACCGGGCCAGATGGTTCGTTCGGACCGACCGCTCACCGAGAATTGATCTTCGTGAAAGATGCCATCTGGCTTGATTGATGAAAATGTTGCCAGCACTCGAGGGCCTGGGCTACATGGCTTCGTTAGACAGGTTTGGACTTTATGCCTAGGAGCACAGGGGCCTGAGAGGTGACCTCTACAGGCGAAAAGGGTATGAGGGGAGCAAATGGAGTGAATGCACAGTCTTTTTAACAGGGTAGGAAAATCAAGCACGATAGGGCATGGGTTTAAGGTGAGAGGTGTTAATGTTTAATATAAACGTGAGGGGCAACTATTTCATTCAGAGGATTGAAGAAATGTGAAACGACCTGCCCAGAAACATGCTGAGGCACAAACAATGTGAAGGACATTTGGACGGGTACACGGTTTGGAAAGGTTTTCGGGGATATGGGCAAACCGAATTAGATCAGATGGTCCATTTAATCGACACGTGGATGTTGGGCGGCACGGCCTGTTTCCGCGCTGTATGTCTCCATGCTTTATAATCTCTGCCATCGGGATGTATTAGACAGAACCATCGGGTGGCGGGTGAATACGCATTGATGAAACAGTGTTTCCCTGTTCAAAGCTGGTTATCCAACAGTAGAGAAGATTTGTTCGGCTCGTAAACAGTGGTGGTCATCAGAGCCAATGCAGTCGCCAGGCATCCGCTTGCTTGAATTGAGCCCCCAGCCTGATTTGGAATCCTCTTATCCCTGTTTGACTGGCGGAGATCACACTTGTCCTTCGTGTTCCGTTCAGGGTCATCTTGCTTCAAAGCCTCAGATCAGGACATTAACCAAGTGTGAATCTCCCTTTTCATCCAAGGCTTCTGATTAGGACGAGACCTAAATGTCTCTATTGTAAAACAGCCGTCACGTGCATTTCTTGATGAAACCGAACACATCCTTCGACAGACCGCGGACCGCTGGTCTCACGCGTCCGGACGCGCGATATCATACCGTGAGAAATCCTCGCATATTTTCCGATTTTATGTTTCCTGAGTTTTTGCATCAGATTGTCATTATTCCGGCTCCCGCTCCGGGGGAAACACTGTGCTATTTGTGCGTCTCCTTTCATCAATCGGCAACGGTGCCCCGCCAGTTGAATCCCGAGCAGGTGGCCGGGGTTCTATTCCGATCACCGCAACATTCCCAATGCACGGGAAATCTGCCTTCAGAGAGCACAGATATTTAATTCCGATAGCAATTCATGCATAGACTCATAGTCATAGAATGATACAGAGTGGAAACAGGCCATTCGGCCCAACTTGCCCACACCGGCCAACATGTTCCAGCTACACGAGTCCCACCTGGCCGCGTTTGGCCCATATGCCTCGAAACTTGTCCGATGCATGTACTTGTCTAACTGCTTCTTACATGTTTGGACAGTCCCTGCCTCAACGACCTCCTCTGGCAGCTTGTTCCATACATCCACCATCCTTTGCGTGAAAAAGTTACCCATCAGGTTCCTACTAATCTTTTCCACATTCACCTTGAACCTATAAATGATACAGGAAGGTGTTCTGGAGTAAAATGGATCCCATAAGCAATTATTATTCACTGTGAGGTCGTCTGTGCATCGGGATGGAATTTCCATTCCTGATCCGTTGCCTTGTAAACGGAAGTGCATCTTCCTGATGCCTTTATTGCAGATTCCTACCCCAGACGAGGACAGATCCCAACATGCCCAGATAACATTTAACACCAAGTGACGCCACTCTGTTCACCACCTGCTCTCTGTCTATTCCATTCAGTGGAACCTCTCTTCTCACTCCCCATCTGTTCCATCATGAGCTTTATCCAGTCCTCCCTTACAGGCAGACGGAACATCTTCACTCTGATCCCCAGCCATGCACTACGCTACACAGGAACATTCACATGTTGTTACTGATCGGCCCAATCATTTACTTTCCAACTTTCTAATCATTGATGCCTTGTGCTCCGTCTCATGGCCTCGAATCTTCAACTTACGTCAGCTGCTTCTACGGATGCTGCATGACCCGCTGAGTTATGTCTCTTTATTCAAGATTACTGCATTTGTATTCTCCTTTGACATGAAAGATTTGTATTGTTTGATGATGGAGATTTGTTTCGTCGTCCATTAACTGCTCATTATTGAGGTTTGCCGCAGTCTTTGTATGCAGCCCGGACTTCGATTGAGTTGATTTCCTGATAATTCGCTTTCATATTAACTCAATGTTCCGCAACGCTTGTCCAATCGGACCGATTACTGTGCATTCGCTCTGTAAAACTGCAAATAGCTTAATAAGAGTTCCACTTCATCGACTGAGGGCAGACCTAATGGAGACCCCTGGTCTCCTTAGACCACTGCTGTGTTGCTCTTTTCGTTGGTGCTTCGTTCTTAAATCTTTCTGAAAGCCAGCAGGAGCACCACCAATAAATGATCGGATGACAAATAGAGCGACAAATGGAACGGCAGGCATACTTACTGGTCGTGTAGGCCAGAGTGCTTAAGCCCTGCCGAGGGGGGTGGGCTGGGGGAGAGAGAGAGATGTTGATTTTAGTTACCTGTGCATTCCTGAGGTGAGATTGGTTGAGTTCATCGCAAATGATGAACAGTACCATAGGGTTTGGTTCTTTTTTTTAAAAAAAATTAAAATATTTTTTATTTTTGAAAAGCATATGTACAAATAGAAATAAAAAAACACATTTGTTACATAGCTTCAATTTTTAAATTTTTGAAGAGAGAAAGTAAAAATGAAAAAAAAACTATAAACTTGGGGAGAGAGAATAGGAGGGTTAAAAAAAGGATCTAACAATAAAAATTAAAGGGAGTAGATCCGGGAGACAATAACCACAGTTGTACATCCAACCCCTAACTCAAGTTTCAACTTTTAATTTAATTTTTTTATTTTAGTCCTGTGCCAAACCCATTT
>NW_027603348.1:0-16644 GCF_053455715.1 Rhinoraja longicauda
GGCCGCTGCCATGGCCACCAGGTAGCGAGTGGTGCAGGTGGAGAGGCCGCACTTTCCCCGGGACAGGATCACAATCGCCACTAAATTCACTGCGGAAAGAGAAGGGGACGGACACTGGGCATTACTGAACACGGTCTCCGGGGCTGAACACCGGCTCCACTTTCAGCTGGAGATCAGGAGTGTTGGAGTCGGTGCGCGGCTACAGGTTTAACAATGTTAGACCCGGCTCCGACTGTGCCCGACCTGCCCGCTTCAGGGGAGAGGAGATAAGGCGACGGGCGGGGTAAAGGGAGGGGACGGAACGAGCAGCCGCCCGCTACAATAGGCGGAATGGTCCTGTCTACAGTTAACCCCGCTCACAGTCTCTGATGGGGCCGGTTTCACAGACTTAACCGTGACCGGCCGCGTTTAACCAGGGCTCTGGGAACTCGGCATCTGATGGGGACGAGGAGGGTTCCAGAGGGAAGGCAGGGACAACTTAGGATCCGGCAGCAGAGTGGCTCCGTTAATGGATTCATTCCACAGTGAGTTCAGTTCGGTAACAACACACGCCGGTAGATCCGCGGCCACTGGTTTAGGAGATCGATCCAATTATTGACCAACAGGCGGTGGAATCCGACTGTGACAGACTCCACAGTGAGGACGTGTCCACAGGAGCGGGTGTTCACTCTGATCAATAACTCAGACACAGTGAACTTCACAATGTAAACCCCTCCCAGTCACACCGTACCGGAGAGCTGCCTGTCCCGAGCACTGGAACAACTCTGGGCAAGGTCCCACTGAAGGCAAGAACAACATTCTAGTGGGTCCCGGCAGTGGGGAAAAAAGGGGGTTAGTTTCGGCTGTCTGAAAATGAGAAAAATCACAGCGTTAATTCAAAAATATTTCACTGAGAGGATTGATACACTCCACATAATCTTGTACAACGATCATTAGTTGGGAATCTTGTAACACGATCAGAATCAGGTCAACACCGGTTAACAGACGGGGTTATAAATCTTGAATTGTTCTGCTCACTTACCAGGGACTCCAACGGCAGCAATGATCACGTACAAGATTTTCTCTACACTGGCATATCTGTCCCACAATTCCCCCATTTTCTCTGCCCAGCGACGTGTCCCCGTGAGCTATCGGTAATCTCTTGGAATTAAATGCTGGGGCAGAACATTCCCGGAGATTTTATACCATGTTCCGTCTCCACCGGGACAGTGAAGTTTCAACAGAGGTAAAAAAAGAGCTTTTGAAAATATTCGCAAACAGATGACATCAGCCAAGTGAAATCCCTACTGAGACAGGTCGTGAGTTATTCAGGGAATTGATTGAGAAACTCCAAAGACTGGGAATTGTGGCGATACTGAGGGATGGAAATTGGGAGCGGCATTGTCCCAGCAAAGGGGATATTGTTTCAAACTCCATCAGATCCAACTCTCCGCCTCATGTTGTTTGTCTGATTTCCTTCTCTTAGGGCTTCTGGTGCCCAGTTTGAAGGTGGACTGGGCGACATTTGTCCACAGGTTGAGGAATTAGTTCAACAGATCACCTCGCACTAAAGTGGCCCCTCCACTCTGTTTCACCACTCAATATGATCGCGGCTTTACTGACTGCAACCTCACCCCCACACTCCCGGCGAGGCCGGTAACCATTCACTCCTTGCTTGCCTGCAGTGGGTCTGATTTTGCGCCGGGACAATAACATTCTCTGCCTTCATCACCTCTGAGCAGGAACGACCCAAAGACTCATGACACTCAGAGAACAGAAACATTGTGGCTTCAGAATTGTCCGTAACCCAAATAATACAGCGAATGATGTGGCAGATCTCCCTCCTCCCTTTCTCTCTCCCTCCATCCTTACTGCTCTCCTCTCTTTGAACTGTGACTCTCTCTCCTACCCTCCCTGTTCTCTCTCTCTGCGCCTCTGTCTCTGTCAACCTTTCACCCCTTACCCCTCCCTCCCCTCTCACTCTCACTGCATCTCTCCCTCAGTTTCTCTCTATCTATCTCACGCTCCCCTCTCTCCCTTTTGCCAACCCACTCGCTCTGAACACCCCTCCCTCTTCATCTTCCCAATCTCCCTTTGATAATTCACTGCCCCTCCATCTCTTCCCCTTTCGTCTTCTCAGCTATCTCTCCCTATCTGTCTCTCTCTCTCTTTTCCCCAACTCTCCTCCTGCTCGCCCCCACTTCTCTCTCCAACGCCATTCTTGGGAAGTGCGGTTAGAACGGTTAGCCGCCATGGGATGTAACAGCTGTCCCTGTGCCTCTTCCCTGGGGACTGGAGAGAGTGTTTCCTACACC
Source organism: Rhinoraja longicauda (assembly GCF_053455715.1). Lineage (NCBI taxonomy): Eukaryota > Metazoa > Chordata > Chondrichthyes > Rajiformes > Arhynchobatidae > Rhinoraja > Rhinoraja longicauda. Next base: position 2,295 of record NW_027603348.1, read on the forward strand.
AATCTCTGTGACCCCCTCCCCTCCGGTCCCTACACCCCCTCTCTATGACCCCCTCCCTCCTGCCCCTACACCCCACACTTTCCTCGTCTCTGTGACACCCTCCCCTCCCGCCCCTACACCCCCTCCTGTCTCTGTGAACCCCTCCCCTCCGGCCCCTAAACTCCCTCTCCCTGTCTCTGTGACTCCCCTCTCGTCCTCTTCAAAGCCCCCACATCCTTCCTGTAGTGTGGGACGAACAGAACTGCGTGCAATACTCCAAATGCAGCCTGACCAAAGTCCTGGAGAGATGCATCTTGACGTCCTGGCTCTTGAACTCGATTCCGCGGCAGATGAAGGCAAGCGGACCACACGCCTTCTTCACCGCTCTGTCTACTCGTGTTGCCAATTTAAGGGGAGTTCCGGAGTTTATCAGGAACAGTTTCTTTCTCTCCACAATCAGGCTACTGCACGGAGTTAGTATTTAGTGTCATAGAGTGATGCAGCGTGGAAACAGGCCCTACCTTCGCCCCAACTTGCCCACACCGACCAACATGCCCCATCTACACTAGACCCACCTGCCCGCGTTGGGCCCATATCCCTCCAAACCTGTCCCATCCATGTACCTGTCCAAGTGTCTCTTAAACTTTGTGATAGTCCCTGCCTCAACTCCCTTCTCCGGCAGCTTGTTCCATACACCCACCACCCTCTGTGTGGGAAAGTTCCCCGGCGGGTTCCTATTAAATCTTTCCCCCTCACCTTAAACCCATGTCCTCTGGTTCTCCATTCCCCTACGCTGGGCAAGAGACTCTGTGCATCTGCCCGATATATTCATCTTATTTAATAGCATTTATTCCAAGAGTGCTTGGATACAAACGTAGGGATGTAATGCCGAGGCTCTGTAAGCCTCTGGTCCGGCCGCATTTGGAGTATTGTGCGCCGTTTTGGGCCCCATATCTGAGGAAGGATGTGCTGGCTCTGGAAAGGGTCCAGAGGTTTACAAGAACGATGATCGTTTGGCGGCACTGGGCCTGTACTCACTGGAGATTAGAAGAATGAGGGGGGACCTCATTGAAACTTTACCGAACAGTGAAAGGCCCGGATAGAGTGGATGTGGAGAGGATGTTTCCACTAGTGGGAGAGTCTATGGCCAGAGGGCACAGCCTCAGAATTAAAGGGCATTCCTTCAGGAAGAAGCTGAGGGGGAATTTCTTCAGCCAGAGGGTGGTGAATCTGTTGGATTTTTTTTCCACACAGGGATGTGGAGGTCAAGTCAGTGGATATATTTAAGGCAGAGATGGACAGATTCTTGATTAGTACGTGTGTCAGGGGTTAGCGGGAGAAGGCAGGAGAATGGGGTTAGGAGGTAGAGACAGATCCGCCGTGATTAAATGGCGGAGTGGGCTTAATGGGCCGAATGGCCTCATTCTACTCCTATCACTATCTTCTCATTAGCTTCTTGATCGTTGCCTGTTCACGTTCTCCACAGACGCTGCCTGACCCCTTGAGTTACTCCAGCACCCTGTGAAACTTCACCTATCCATGTTATCCACAGACGCTGCTTGACCCACTGAGTTACTCCAGCACTGTGTGTGTGTGTGTGTGTGTGTGTGTGTGTGTGTGTGTGTGTGTGTGTGTGTGTCTGTGTGTGTGTGTGTGTGTGTGTCTGTGTGTGTGTGTGCCTGTGTGTGTGTGTGTGCCTGTGTGTGTGTGTGTGTGTGAGTGTGTGTGTGTGTGTGTGTGTGTGTGTGTGTGTGTGTGTGTGTGTGTGTGTGTGTGTGTGTGTGTGTGTGTGTGTGTGTGTGTGTGTGTGTGTGTGTGTGTGTGTGTGTGTGTGTGTGTGTGTGTGTGTGTGTGTGTGTGTGTGTGTGTGTGTGTGTGTGTGTGCCTATCTTCGGTAAAATAAAGTGCGGCGTTCCTGGTGAATAATTGAGCTGGGAAGAGCACCGTGTGTGAATGGCAGTCTCTGTTTAATGTGTCGGACAAAGAGGGAAGAGAGGGAGGGGGAAGGGGGGGAATAGAGGGGAGAGAGGGGGAGAGAGAGGGGGAGAGAGAGGGGGAGAGAGAGGTGGAGAGAGACGAGAGAGGGGGAGAGAGAAGGGGAAGATGGGAGAGAGGGGAGAGAGAGAGAGGGGGTGAGAAAGGTGGGAGAGTGAGAGAGAGGGGGAGAGAGAGGGGGAGAGAGAGGGCGGAGAGAGAGAGAGAGAGAGAGAGCTAGGTGGGTGAGAGAGAGGGGGGTAATAGAGGGGGGTGAGAGTGGGAGAAGAGGGGGAGAGAGTAGGGGAGAGGGGGAAGAGAGAGGGGGAGAGGTGGGAGAGAGGGGGGGAGAGGGGGAGAGAGGGGGAGAGAGTGGGGAAGGAGGGAGAGGTGTTACTTGAAGTTAGAGAAGTCAATCTTGCCCTGAAGAAGTGTCTCGACGCGAAACGGCACCCATTCCCTTTCTCCAGAGACGCTGCCTGACCCGCTGAATTACTCCAGCACTCCGTGAAACGTCACCTATTAGAGAGGTTCACACCCTATTAGAGGGGTTCAATGGGTCTAATGTCCAATTAGAGGGGTTCAATGCCCACATTAGAGGGGTTCAATGCCCACATTAGAGGGGTTCAATGCCCACATTAGTGGGGTTCAATGCCCACATTATAGGGGGTTCAATGCCCACATGAGAGGGCATCGATGCCCACATGAGAGGGCATCGATGCCCACATGAGAGGTGTTCAATGCCCACATTAGAGGGGTTCAATGCTCACATTAGAGGGCTTCAATGCCAACATTAGAGGGGTTCAATGCCCACATTAGAGACAGGAACTGAAACAAATTTCATGAAGCGAGAAATAGTATTGGGTAGACTGATGGGACTGAAGGCTGATAAAATCCTCGGGCCTGATGATGTGCATTCCAGGATTCTCATGTAGATGGCTCTAGAAATCGTGGACGCATTGGTAATTATTTTCCAATGTTCTTTAAAATCAGGATCACTTCTTGTGGATTGGAGGGTAGCTATTGTCATTCCAATTTTCAAGAAAGGAACGAGGGACAAAACTGTGAATTATAGCCCAGTTAGCCTGAAACCGGTGCTGGGGAAGCTGCTGGGGTCAATTATTAAACATGGAATAACGGCGCATTTGGATAGCAGTAAAAGGGTTGGTCCAACTCAGCGTGGAGCTATGAAGGGGAAATCCTGCTTGACTCATTTTCTGGATTTTTTTGAGTATGTAACAAGTAAAATGGATGAAGGAGAGCTAGTGGATGTAATGTACTATGGACTTTAAGAAAGATTTTGATAAAGTCCCACACTGGAGATTAGTGGGCACATGGTATCGGGGGTAGGGTATTGACATGGATAGAGAATTGGTTTGCAGACAGGAAGCCAAGATTAGAAATAAACGGGTCCTTTTCAGAAGACAGGCAGTGGCGAGTGGAGTGCCGCAAGGTTCGGTGCTAGAGCCGTAACTATTTACAATATATAGTAATGATTTGGTTGATGGAATTAGAAGTAACACTAGCAAATTTGCGGATGACACAAAGCTGGATGGCAGTGTGAACTGCAAAGAGGATGTTAGGATGTTCCAGGGTGACTTGGACAGGTCGAGTGAGTGGGCAGAGGCGTGGCAGATGCACTATAATGTTGAAAATGTGAGGTTATCCACTTTGGCGGCAAAAACAAGGAGGAAGATTATTATCTCAATGATGTCAGATTAGGTAAACGGGAAGTGCAACGAAACCTGGGTGTCCTTGTACACCAGTCAATGAAAGTATACATGCAGGTACAGCAGGCAATGAACAAAGCTAATGGCATTTTGGCCTTCATAACGAGAGGATTTGACTATAGGAGTAAAGAGGTCCTTCTGCAGTTGTATATGGCCCTGGTGAGACTACATCTGGAGTATTGTCTGCAGTTTTGTTCTACTAATTAGAGGAAGGACGTCCTTGTTAATCACAGTTAATCACAGGGATGGCGGGACTGTCATATGAGGAAAGATGGAAAAGACTGGGATGGTATTCACTGGAATTTAGAAAGATAAGAAGGGATCTTACATTTAACAATCCAGCAGCCTGCAAAGTTATCCTAATACGATGCATTAGTTGCATTTAACATTTGAGAGGTTTTGCAGGATGATTGCAATTAATTTAATGCATTTAACATCCACTGGGGGTCGCTAGATGACTTTAATGCAAGGCCATCACTGCATTTAACATTGCAGCAGCCTGCAAAGTTATCCTAATGCGATGCATTAGTCGCATTTAACATTTGAGAGGTTTTGCAGGATTATTATTGCATTTCACATCGCAGGGTGTTGCAATATTTCTTTAATGCAAGGCGATCACTGCATTTAACATTGCAGCAGCCTGAAAAGTCATCCTAATGCGATGCCGGGGGTAGTAAATACAATAATAATACTATAGTAATAATAATTTATATTATTAATAATAAGAATAAATCAAAGATTGATTGATTGATCGATCGGTGGGTGGGTGGGTGGATGTCAGGAGGAACCGTACACCAATAAAGATTTTTTCACAGACAGCACTTGTTTATAACGCGCGCGCACACACACGCACGACACCTGTTTATTCTTTATCCCTGTTCCGTATAAGTATGTATGTACGGGGTTAATCAATATCTGTTATGGGCTGAGTGTAAGACAAGTGTTTGGGCCCTTTAGGTTGGCGCGGGTGGCAGGCAGGCAGGCAGGCAGGCAGATAAAAGACGGCCATCGCAAGCTTGGTCACAACTGCTGGAGTGTCGGAGTGTCTACTAGACTGGGGTAAGTCAGTCAGCTCACACACACACACACACACACACACGCACACAATTAGGGTGACGTCTGTTTTTTATTGCTGGGGAGAGAGAGAGAGGGGGGGAGAGATAGAGCTGGGGGAGAGAGAGAGGGGGGGGAGAGAGCTGGGGGAGAGGGAGAGGGGGGGAGACCCAAACACAAACACAAACACAGACCCAAACAAAAACCCAAACACAGACCCAAACACAAACCCAAACACAAACACAGACTCAAACACAAACCCAAACACAGACCCAAACACAAACCCAAACACAGACCCAAACACAGACCCAAACACAGACCCAAACACAAACACAAACACAAACCCAAACACAAACCCAAACACAAACCCAAACACAGACCCAAACACAAACACAGACTCAAACACAAACCCAAACACAGACCCAAACACAAACCCAAACACAGACCCAAACACAAACCCAAACACAAATCCAAACCCAAACACAGACCCAAACACAAACCCAAACTCAAACCCAAACCCAAACACAGACCCAAACACAGACCCAAACACAAACACAAACCCAAACACAAACACAGACCCAAACACAGACTCAAACACAAACCCAAACACAAACCCAAACACAGACCCAAACACAAACCCAAACACAGACTCAAACACAGACCCAAACACACACCCACACACACACCCACACACACACCCACACACACACCCACACACACACAGACCCACACACATCAGACACACTTCCCAGAAGCACTTCCACATGCCGGATAGTCTCCTCCCTGCCCTGGAGGTTCCGCTACGTGCCGGGGGTAGTAAATACAATAATAATACTATAGTAATAATAATTTATATTATTAATAATAAGAATAAATCAAAGATTGATTGATTGATCGGTGGGTGGGTGGATGGATGTCAGGAATTTGAGAGATTTTGCATGATTATTACAATGATTTTAATGCGTTTAATACCCCAGAACAGCTGCAATTTTGCTTTAATGCAAGGCCTGCGCTGCATTTAACATTGCAGGAGCCTAATTGCATTTAACATTTGAGAGGATTTGCAAAATTATTGCAATTAATTTTATTGCATTTAACATCCCAGGGGGTTGCAATATTGCTTTAATGCAACGCCAGCGCTGCATTTAACAATGCAGCAGCCTGCAAAGTTATCCTAATACGATGCATTAGTCGCATTTAACATTTGAGAGGTTTTGCAGGATTATTATTATTGCATTTCACATCGCAGGGTGTTGCAATATTTCTTTAATGCAAGGCGATCACTGCATTTAACATTGCAGCAGCCTGAAAAGTCATCCTAATGCGATGCATTTGTTGCATTTAACATTTGAGAGGTTTTGCAAAATTATTGCAATTAATTTAATGCATTTAACACCCACTGTGGGTCGCTAGATGACTTTAATGCAAGGCCATCACTGCATTTAACATTGCAGCAGCCTGCAAAGTTATCCTAATACGATGCATTAGTCCCGTTTAACATTTGAGAGGTTTTGCAGGATTATTATTGCATTTCACATCGCAGGGTGTTGCAATATTTCTTTAATGCAAGGCGATCACTGCATTTAACATTGCAGCAGCCTGAAAAGTCATCCTAATGCGATGCATTTGTTGCATTTAACATTTGAGAGGTTTTGCAAAATTATTGCAATTAATTTAATGCATATAACATCCATTGGGGGTCGCTAGATGACTTTAATGCAAGGCCATCACTGCATTTAACATTGCAGTAGCCTGCAAAGTTATCCTAATACGATGCATTAGTCACGTTTAACATTTGAGAGGTTTTGCAGGATTATTATTGCATTTCACATCGCAGGGTGTTGCAATATTTCTTTAATGCAAGGCGATCACTGCATTTAACATTGCAGCAGCCTGAAAAGTCATCCTAATGCGATGCCGGGGGTAGTAAATACAATAATAATACTATAGTAATAATAATTTATATTATTAATAATAAGAATAAATCAAAGATTGATTGATTGATCGATCGGTGGGTGGGTGGATGGATGTCAGGAATTTGAGAGATTTTGCATGATTATTACAATGATTTTAATGCGTTTAATACCCCAGAACAGCTGCAATTTTGCTTTAATGCAAGGCCTGCGCTGCATTTAACATTGTAGGAGCCTAATTGCATTTAACATTTGAGAGGATTTGCAAAATTATTGCAATTAATTTTATTGCATTTAACATCCCAGGGGGTTGCAATATTGCTTTAATGCAACGCCAGCGCTGCATTTAACAATGCAGCAGCCTGCAAAGTTATCCTAATACGATGCATTAGTCGCATTTAACATTTGAGAGGTTTTGCAGGATTATTATTATTGCATTTCACATCGCAGGGTGTTGCAATATTTCTTTAATGCAAGGCGATCACTGCATTTAACATTGCAGCAGCCTGAAAAGTCATCCTAATGCGATGCATTTGTTGCATTTAACATTTGAGAGGTTTTGCAAAATTATTGCAATTAATTTAATGCATTTAACACCCACTGTGGGTCGCTAGATGACTTTAATGCAAGGCCATCACTGCATTTAACATTGCAGCAGCCTGCAAAGTTATCCTAATACGATGCATTAGTCCAGTTTAACATTTGAGAGGTTTTGCAGGATTATTATTGCATTTCACATCGCAGGATGTTGCAATATTTCATTAATGCAAGGCGATCACTGCATTTAACATTGCAGCAGCCTGAAAAGTCATCCTAATGCGATGCATTTGTTGCATTTAACATTTGAGAGGTTTTGCAAAATTATTGTAATTAATTTAATGCATATAACATCCATTGGGGGTCGCTAGATGACTTTAATGCAAGGCCATCACTGCATTTAACATTGCAGTAGCCTGCAAAGTTATCCTAATACGATGTATTAGTCACGTTTAACATTTGAGAGGTTTTGCAGGATTATTATTGCATTTCACATCGCAGGGTGTTGCAATATTTCTTTAATGCAAGGCGATCACTGCATTTAACATTGCAGCAGCCTGAAAAGTCATCCTAATGCGATGCATTTGTTGCATTTAACATTTGAGAGGTTTTGCAAAATTATTGCAATTAATTTAATGCATATAACATCCATTGGGGGTCGCTAGATGACTTTAATGCAAGGCCATCACTGCATTTAACATTGCAGTAGCCTGCAAAGTTATCCTAATACGATGCATTAGTCACGTTTAACATTTGAGAGGTTTTGCAGGATTATTATTGCATTTCACATCGCAGGGTGTTGCAATATTTCTTTAATGCAAGGCGATCACTGCATTTAACATTGCAGCAGCCTGAAAAGTCATCCTAATGCGATGCCGGGGGTAGTAAATACAATAATAATACTATAGTAATAATAATTTATATTATTAATAATAAGAATAAATCAAAGATTGATTGATTGATCGATCGGTGGGTGGGTGGATGGATGTCAGGAATTTGAGAGATTTTGCATGATTATTACAATGATTTTAATGCGTTTAATACCCCAGAACAGCTGCAATTTTGCTTTAATGCAAGGCCTGCGCTGCATTTAACATTGCAGGAGCCTAATTGCATTTAACATTTGAGAGGATTTGCAAAATTATTGCAATTAATTTTATTGCATTTAACATCCCAGGGGGTTGCAATATTGCTTTAATGCAACGCCAGCGCTGCATTTAACAATGCAGCAGCCTGCAAAGTTATCCTAATACGATGCATTAGTCGCATTTAACATTTGAGAGGTTTTGCAGGATTATTATTATTGCATTTCACATCGCAGGGTGTTGCAATATTTCTTTAATGCAAGGCGATCACTGCATTTAACATTGCAGCAGCCTGAAAAGTCATCCTAATGCGATGCATTTGTTGCATTTAACATTTGAGAGGTTTTGCAAAATCAGGAAAACCAACCTGCAGGAGAAGCTCATGTTGTCCTTCTATCGCTGCTCCATCGAGAGTGTGCTGGCATACTGTATAACCACATGGTATGCCAGCTGCTCAGAAAAGGACAGGAAGGCCCTTCAGAGGGTCATCACGACGGCCCAGAAGATCATCGGCTGCTCACTGCCCTCCCTGGAGCACCTGTTCAGACTACGCTGCCTCAGTAGAGCAGGCAAAATAATAAAAGATCCATCCCACCCCGGCCACCGTCTGTTTGTTCATCTGCCCTCTGGTCGACGTTTCAGGTCGATTAAATCTCGAACAAACAGACTTAAGAACAGTTTTTACCCCAGGGCCATACGAGAACTGAACACTACCTTTGCACTAGGCAACACCGTTAAAAAATCTTGTACTTAATATAATTGTATTTAATTGTATTTATGTATTTATTTGTTTTTGCATTTATTGCATATATGTTTGTACGCACCGTCAGGATTGGCTATTTTTTAATTTCGTTGTACTCGTTGCAATGACAATAAATGAATATTATTATTATTAATATTATAGACGACTTTAATGCAAGGCCATCACTGCATTTAACATTGGAGCAGCCTGCAAAGTTATCCTAATACGATGCATTAGTCCCGTTTAACATTTGAGAGATTTTGCAGGATTATTATTGCATTTCACATCGCAGGGTGTTGCAATATTTCTTTAATGCAAGGCGATCACTGCATTTAACATTGCAGCAGCCTGAAAAGTCATCCTAATGCGATGCATTTGTTGCATTTAACATTTGAGAGGTTTTGCAAAATTATTGCAATTAATTTAATGCATATAACATACATTGGGGGTCGCTAGATGACTTTAATGCAAGGCCATCACTGCATTTAACATTGCAGTAGCCTGCAAAGTTATCCTAATACGATGCATTAGTCACGTTTAACATTTGAGAGGTTTTGCAGGATTATTATTGCATTTCACATCGCAGGGTGTTGCAATATTTCTTTAATGCAAGGCGATCACTGCATTTAACATTGCAGCAGCCTGAAAAGTCATCCTAATGCGATGCCGGGGGTAGTAAATACAATAATAATACTATAGTAATAATAATTTATATTATTAATAATAAGAATAAATCAAAGATTGATTGATTGATCGATCGGTGGGTGGGTGGATGGATGTCAGGAATTTGAGAGATTTTGCATGATTATTACAATGATTTTAATGCGTTTAATACCCCAGAACAGCTGCAATTTTGCTTTAATGCAAGGTCTGCGCTGCATTTAACATTGCAGGAGCCTAATTGCATTTAACATTTGAGAGGATTTGCAAAATTATTGCAATTAATTTTATTGCATTTAACATCCCAGGGGGTTGCAATATTGCTTTAATGCAATGCCAGCGCTGCATTTAACAATGCAGCAGCCTGCAAAGTTATCCTAATACGATGCATTAGTCGCATTTAACATTTGAGAGGTTTTGCAGGATTATTATTATTGCATTTCACATCGCAGGGTGTTGCAATATTTCTATAATGCAAGGCGATCACTGCATTTAACGTTGCAGCAGCCTGAAAAGTCATCCTAATGCGATGCATTTGTTGCATTTAACATTTGAGAGGTTTTGCAAAATTATTGCAATTAATTTAATGCATTTAACACCCACTGTGGGTCGCTAGATGACTTTAATGCAAGGCCATCACTGCATTTAACATTGCAGCAGCCTGCAAAGTTATCCTAATACGATGCATTAGTCCCGTTTAACATTTGAGAGGTTTTGCAGGATTATTATTGCATTTCACATCGCAGGGTGTTGCAATATTTCTTTAATGCAAGGCGATCACTGCATTTAACATTGCAGCCGCCTGAAAAGTCATCCTAATGCGATGCATTTGTTGCATTTAACATTTGAGAGGTTTTGCAAAATTATTGCAATTAATTTAATGCATATAACATCCATTGGGGGTCGCTAGATGACTTTAATGCAAGGCCATCACTGCATTTAACATTGCAGTAGCCTGCAAAGTTATCCTAATACGATTCATTAGTCACGTTTAACATTTGAGAGGTTTTGCAGGATTATTATTGCATTTCACATCGCAGGGTGTTGCAATATTTCTTTAATGCAAGGCGATCACTGCATTTAACATTGCAGCAGCCTGAAAAGTCATCCTAATGCGATGCCGGGGGTAGTAAATACAATAATAATACTATAGTAATAATAATTTATATTATTAATAATAAGAATAAATCAAAGATTGATTGATTGATCGATCGGTGGGTGGGTGGATGGATGTCAGGAATTTGAGAGATTTTGCATGATTATTACAATGATTTTAATGCGTTTAATACCCCAGAACCTGGATAGAGCTCTTAAGGATAGCGGAGTGAGGGGGTATGGGGAGAAGGCAGGAACGAGGTACTGATTGAGAGTGATCAGCCATGATCGCATTGAATGGCGGTGCTGGCTCGAAGGGCTGAATGGCCTACTCCTGCACCTATTGTCTATTGTCTATTGTCTATTGTCTATAGAACAGCTGCAATTTTGCTTTAATGCAAGGCCTGCACTGCATTTAACATTGCAGGAGCCTAATTGCATTTAACATTTGAGAGGATTTGCAAAATTATTGCAATTAATTTTATTGCATTTAACATCCCAGGGGGTTGCAATATTGCTTTAATGCAATGCCAGCGCTGCATTTAACAATGCAGCAGCCTGCAAAGTTATCCTAATACGATGCATTAGTCGCATTTAACATTTGAGAGGCTTTGCAGGATTATTATTATTGCATTTCACATCGCAGGGTGTTGCAATATTTCTTTAATGCAAGGCGATCACTGCATTTAACATTGCAGCAGCCTGAAAAGTCATCCTAATGCGATGCATTTGTTGCATTTAACATTTGAGAGGTTTTGCAAAATTATTGCAATTAATTTAATGCATTTAACACCCACTGTGGGTCGCTAGATGACTTTAATGCAAGGCCATCACTGCATTTAACATTGCAGCAGCCTGCAAAGTTATCCTAATACGATGCATTAGTCCCGTTTAACATTTGAGAGGTTTTGCAGGATTATTATTGCATTTCACATCGCAGGGTGTTGCAATATTTCTTTAATGCAAGGCGATCACTGCATTTAACATTTCAGCAGCCTGAAAAGTCATCCTAATGCGATGCATTTGTTGCATTTAACATTTGAGAGGTTTTGCAAAATTATTGCAATTAATTTAATGCATATAACATCCATTGGGGGTCGCTAGATGACTTTAATGCAAGGCCATCACTGCATTTAACATTGCAGTAGCCTGCAAAGTTATCCTAATACGATGCATTAGTCACGTTTAACATTTGAGAGGTTTTGCAGGATTATTATTGCATTTCACATCGCAGGGTGTTGCAATATTTCTTTAATGCAAGGCGATCACTGCATTTAACATTGCAGCAGCCTGAAAAGTCATCCTAATGCGATGCCGGGGGTAGTAAATACAATAATAATACTATAGTAATAATAATTTATATTATTAATAATAAGAATAAATCAAAGATTGATTGATTGATCGATCGGTGGGTGGGTGGATGGATGTCAGGAATTTGAGAGATTTTGCATGATTATTACAATGATTTTAATGCGTTTAATACCCCAGAACAGCTGCAATTTTGCTTTAATGCAAGGCCTGCGCTGCATTTAACATTGCAGGAGCCTAATTGCATTTAACATTTGAGAGGATTTGCAAAATTATTGCAATTAATTTTATTGCATTTAACATCCCAGGGGGTTGCAATATTGCTTTAATGCAACGCCAGCGCTGCATTTAACAATGCAGCAGCCTGCAAAGTTATCCTAATACGATGCATTAGTCGCATTTAACATTTGAGAGGTTTTGCAGGATTATTATTATTGCATTTCACATCGCAGGGTGTTGCAATATTTCTTTAATGCAAGGCGATCACTGCATTTAACGTTGCAGCAGCCTGAAAAGTCATCCTAATGCGATGCATTTGTTGCATTTAACATTTGAGAGGTTTTGCAAAATTATTGCAATTAATTTAATGCATTTAACACCCACTGTGGGTCGCTAGATGACTTTAATGCAAGGCCATCACTGCATTTAACATTGCAGCAGCCTGCAAAGTTATCCTAATACGATGCATTAGTCCCGTTTAACATTTGAGAGGTTTTGCAGGATTATTATTGCATTTCACATCGCAGGGTGTTGCAATATTTCTTTAATGCAAGGCGATCACTGCATTTAACATTGCAGCAGCCTGAAAAGTCATCCTAATGCGATGCATTTGTTGCATTTAACATTTGAGAGGTTTTGCAAAATTATTGCAATTAATTTAATGCATTTAACACCAACTGTGGGTCGCTAGATGACTTTAATGCAAGGCCATCACTGCATTTAACATTGCAGCAGCCTGCAAAGTTATCCTAATACGATGCATTAGTCCCGTTTAACATTTGAGATGTTTTGCAGGATTATTATTGCATTTCACATCGCAGGGTGTTGCAATATTTCTTTAATGCAAGGCGATCACTGCATTTAACATTGCAGCAGCCTGAGAAGTCATCCTAATGCGATGCATTTGTTGCATTTAACATTTGAGAGGTTTTGCAAAATTATTGCAATTAATTTAATGCATATAACATCCATTGGGGGTCGCTAGATGACTTTAATGCAAGGCCATCACTGCATTTAACATTGCAGTAGCCTGCAAAGTTATCCTAATACGATGCATTAGTCACGTTTAACATTTGAGAGGTTTTGCAGGATTATTATTGCATTTCACATCGCAGGGTGTTGCAATATTTCTTTAATGCAAGGCGATCACTGCATTTAACATTGCAGCAGCCTGAAAAGTCATCCTAATGCGATGCCGGGGGTAGTAAATACAATAATAATTCTATAGTAATAATAATTTATATTATTAATAATAAGAATAAATCAAAGATTGATTGATTGATCGATCGGTGGGTGGGTGGATGGATGTCAGGAATTTGAGAGATTTTGCATGATTATTACAATGATTTTAATGCGTTTAATACCCCAGAACAGCTGCAATTTTGCTTTAATGCAAGGCCTGCGCTGCATTTAACATTGCAGGAGCCTAATTGCATTTAACATTTGAGAGGATTTGCAAAATTATTGCAATTAATTTTATTGCATTTAACATCCCAGGGGCTGCAATATTGCTTTAATGCAACGCCAGCGCTGCATTTAACAATGCAGCAGCCTGCAAAGTTATCCTAATACGATGCATTAGTCGCATTTAACATTTGAGAGGTTTTGCAGGATTATTATTATTGCATTTCACATCGCAGGGTGTTGCAATATTTCTTTAATGCAAGGCGATCACTGCATTTAACATTGCAGCAGCCTGAAAAGTCATCCTAATGCGATGCATTTGTTGCATTTAACATTTGAGAGGTTTTGCAAAATTATTGCAATTAATTTAATGCATTTAACACCCACTGTGGGTCGCTAGATGACTTTAATGCAAGGCCATCACTGCATTTAACATTGCAGCAGCCTGCAAAGTTATCCTAATATGATGCATTAGTCCCGTTTAACATTTGAGAGGTTTTGCAGGATTATTATTGCATTTCACATCGCAGGGTGTTGCAATATTTCTTTAATGCAAGGCGATCACTGCATTTAACATTGCAGCAGCCTGAAAAGTCATCCTAATACGATGCATTTGTTGCATTTAACATTTGAGAGGTTTTGCAAAATTAT
>NW_027603349.1:0-16626 GCF_053455715.1 Rhinoraja longicauda
GTGCACAGGTGCACCCAATGAACACTGCCATATATCGATCACCATTGATAGTGAACTGCCAGTCCTGTGTGTGTCACGTGTGTGTGTACGGGTGCTTCCAACATACGTGTGTGACTGCGTGTGTGCCCATATGTATATATAGTCAGCCCTGCGTGCATTTTCCATGTGCGTGTACATGTATGTATGTGTGTGTATGTTACGTGTGTATTCAGATGTATCCAATGAACGCTGCCATACACCGATCACCTTTGATAGTGAACTGTCGGTCGGCCCTGTGTGCGTTATGCATTTGTGTGTACATGTATGTACGTGTGTGAGTGAACGTGTGTGCGCGTGCAGATGTGTGTGTGTGTGCACGTGTGTGTGTTGGCCCTGTGTGTATGTATAGATGCATCCAATGAAGATTGCCAGACTGTCGGTCGGCCTCTGAATGAGCTTTGAAGCTGAACTAGTTTGCGGACTGTCGCGTTCAATGAATTTCAACATTTTTTTCCTGGAAATGATTTTAATGGTTTTCTTCAACGGAACCTGGATTGGCTTCTGACATTACGTGGGATCATGACATCCATTCAGTAGGAATTTTAAGCATCAAACAGGAGCCAGGATTGAATAGCTGAGCACAGCTCTGTCTTCTCTGTGGGAGCACTGCCTGAGATCGGCTGATTCCTTGCAGGCTGGGAACAAGACCTATGTGTTCGCTGGTCAGTCTGACTATGTACAACCTCTTGTCTTCCCTGAGGCTACTGCGGAGACACAGAGACCTGGGAATATCCAGGAAACAAATAGGAAATGTTGGAAATACACAGTGGCTGTGAAGGGAAAAGGTGGTGGCACTTAAACTGTGTTTTATACTTTCGTCAACTCAGCAGGTTTGTTTTGATTGGTATTAACATTTTCTAAAGTTTACTATAAAAATCGAGTCTAGTTGGATGTTGGGTCACTTCTCAGTCATGTGATGGAGCTTTCAATCCTGTCCCTCCACAACTTGAGCCGATATTGTTAACCGTGAAGAAAGGAAGTACTGCAGCAACTCTGCAGTCTGAAGAAGGGTCTCGACCCGAAACGTCACCCATTCCTACTCTCCTGAGATGCTGCCTGACCTGCTGAGTTACTCCAGCATTTTGTGAATAAATACCTTCGAGCAGCAACTCAGCGGGTCAGGCAGCATGTGTGGAGGGAATGGACAGGAATCATTTCGAGTTCGTTCCCGACCCAAAACATCATCTGTCCAATCCTGCCGTGCATATAGGATGATCCGCTGAGTTCCTCCAGCACTTTGTTTCTTGCTTAAGATTCCAGCATCTGCTGCTTCATATGTTCTAGGAGCAGAATTAGGCCATCACGTTTACTCCGCCATTCAATCATGGCTAATCGATCTTGCCCTCTCAACCCCATTCTCCTGCCTTCTCACCATAACCCCTGGCACCCTTACTAATAAAGAATCTGTCAATCTCCTCCTTAAAAATATGCACTGATGACCTCCACAGCCGTTGGTGGCAATGAATTCCACAGAATCACCACCACAGGTGTGTTCTTTTATTCTGAGGCTATGGCCTCTGGTCCAAGGCTCTCCCACTAGTGGAAACAACCTCTTCACATCCACTCTATCCACGCCCTTCACTTTTCAAACTATTCAACACAGTTTATTGTGTCTTCTTTGTAACCATCACTCAGTGCCACAGTTAGACCACATGCAATGAAAATTGCCAGGACATGACTGCACTCAGAATGCCCTCTATCTGCCGTTCTTGGAACCATTGGAGCATCTCTGGGCTTTTCAGGTTGTTTAATTATTTGGTGTCTCGTTCTCTGTCCTGACTGAGTTCCTTATCTCAGTTGGTGAAATGATTGAGCTTGTGTTCCCATATTAGATCAGCATTCGCGTGTAAAAATTTGGGTCGCGCCTGAGATTTGATCAGAGTTTGCACTTAGATTTAAACTTTTAATGTCAGTTTTATATAGCTCTCTTCAATCCGTAAGAAGTTTACCCTTGCAGCTGATAAAGTCATTGTTGCTGTCAGTTTGCACAAAGTGAATAACAATATGGTTAATAATGATGACCGATGGTCAGGACATTGGGTAAGATTCAAGAGTGTTTAATTGTCATTTGCAACAGTAGTGGAACAAGTGAAATATCTGCTTGCTGCAGCTTTGCAGGCATATTAAAAGCAAGAATACATCCAATAAAAATATCATAAAGTATGAGTTATTCCACGTCACCTAGACCATGGCTGTCCAAGGTGGCTGGTTCATTGAGAGCTTGGCGGGATACGGTGGTCAGTGGTGATGGTCTCTCGTACCGTGTTTGGATTCTTTTCTGGAATACAGCTCCCTTGGTACCCAATTCCCCTCACCCCGATCCCGACGCTGAGGAAGGTGAATGGACGTTCCATTGTAGGCACAAAATGTTAGAGTAACTCTTTGGGACAGGCAGCAACTCTCGATAGAAAGAATGGGTGACGTTTCGGTTCGAGACCCTTCAGAAGCAATATTTTCCATTGTACCTGTGCCTCACCGCACTTCAGTTTAGTTTCTTGTCAGTGAACAGTGTAAAGCTTTTGTTGCATGTAGAAATACAATACATGTTCGCAAGTTAGCAGAAAGACAACACATGATAACAATCGAGCCATTTACAGAGTTTAGAAACACGATAAGGGAATAACATTTGGTGCAAGGTAAAGCCAGCAATGTCCGACCAAGCATAGTCCGAGGGTCACCAAAGAGGTAGGTCGTAGTTCAGCACTGCTCTCTGGTTGTGGTGTATGTGGTATACTTGAGCGTATTAAAAGCAAAAGTTGACTTGACTGGCAAAAGTCAGTTTCAGTTTAATTTATTGTCATATACAGCATATATACAGCAGGTACAGTGAAAAGCTTTTTGTTGCATGCTAACCTGTCAGTAGAAAGACAGGACATGATTGCAATCAATTCATTTACATCGATTTAAGAGTGTGGAGCGATTGTAATGTGTGTTTGTATATCTGCTTCTGTGGCTGGCACGCAAATAGTCGCCTGTGTTGGGCGCAATCTTGGAAGCATTCCCAACCGCACCAACACAGTAATATGGAGGTTCCCGACACCGTGAAGTGCAAGACAACAGAATTACGCCGATTCTCCGTCTCAGTGTCCTTGCCATCACGACTTAGCTAATCATGCCTCCTACATTCGTATTTAGTTTATCAATGGAAATCTCAAACAACAATCTCAGCGCCGATCCCTGCTGTAACCCGCACGTCACAGACTTCCAGTCACAAAACACAAACCTCCACAATCATCATATCCCCCTCTCCCCCCCCCCCCCCCCCCTTCCTTTGAACCATTCTCCCATGTTTGACCAAGCAGGTGCTCTGAACAACAAGAAAACAAATCAAATTAATCCTTTTCAGGCTAAAGAAAATATCATTTAATTAAAATGTAAATTCGTTTTATTGTGTTCTTCCTTTGGACGAGCTGGTCGAATAAAGAGACGGAAGATGGATCTGAAACGGAAATGTCGCCTATTCATTGCCCCTGCAGATGCTCCCTGACCCGCTAGTTAGTACAGCACTTTGCGTTTGGCGAAATCAAGAGGGTGATAATATCCCGCCCGCTGTTCCACGCTTGAACCAATGGTTCACCCCCCCCACCCCCACCCCGTCCTGATCAGCTGTAGGAAGTCTCTTCAACGGCAGGAAGTCATGTTTCTCTTTAACTTTACCATTGATGTCATTGTGTTTTTACCACCAAGCAGCAATCGAATACGGAATACAATTCTAAAATGGATAGAAGGGGTTTCGATTCGGTATTTATAAATTGGTTTTAAAGTACTACTTTAATTCCCGGATCATTTCGCTCCACAGATTCTGCTTGGCCCGCTGAGTTACTCCAATACTTTGTGTTTTGCTCAACCTTTATGGTAAACTGCATTAACTTAATTCTGCTTTGGCCACCACATCTATTTGGATACGCATGTAGTCGGAAAAGAGAAAGAAACGAGGCCATGTGCGGCGGGCAAACAGTCGGGTGTCGAGAGGAGCCGTGGGATTCAATTTGGCTGACATCCCTTCGCTCCCTGCACATCCATGTGCCGATCCAAAAGACTTCTAAATGGTCGTTTCATTTATGCCTCCATCACTACCCCTGGCAGCGCGTTCCAACCACCACTTTCTGTGTAAAAAACCTGCTCCGCAGATCTGCTTTAAAATGTCCCCCCTCACTTTAAAGCTATATCCTCTAGTCCTTGTGTAGGAACAAACTGCGGGTGCTGGTTTAAATGGAAGATAGACACAAAATGCTCCAGTAATTCACGGAGACAGGCAGCATTTCTGGAGAAGGAATGCGTTGACATAATGTGCCGGATAGAACTGCAGACGCTGGTTTAAATCAATATGCTGGAGTACAATCTGAAGAAGGGTCTCGACGCGAAACGTCACCCATTCCTTCTTTCCAGAGATGCTGCCTGTTCCGCTGCGTTACTCCAGCATTTTGTGTCCATTCTCTATCCAGCCAACCCTGTCTATGGTCTCTCATAATAGGCACATGCTGTTCGGTCCGCTGAGTTCCCCCAGCGCTTCGTTAATGTTCAACAGAAGACCAAGTGGTTAACCGTGATGCGGTGGCACATGTTTTATCCATATTCCCGGGTATAAGTTATGCAGTCTCCTGTTCAACTAAACCGCTCCAAACGGAAATGGGGCATATAATCGATATACAAGGAGCGATTGAGTCTTGAGCAAAACACAACGTGCTGGACGAACTGAACGAGGCGGACAACATCTGTAGAGGGAATTGAAACGTAATGTGTCGGATCCGGGGCTTCCACTGAATGGTGAAGTTCGGTGAGCGAAATAGAGAAATCAGAGGCGTCAACATTAAATTCCAACTCACGGCTCACTGCTTCGCCTGTTTCATGGGGTTAATAATGACACGGGTTAGAATCTTGATCCCGTTCTTCAGCTGCTCTCTAAACTTGCGTTGGGTCATTGCATAGATACAAGTGTTCACGCAGCAGCTGACCCGAATAAGTACGATTCCTACTTCGTTGGCGATGTGCGAGGGGCTCGTGAGATCCGCGCCAACGAAATTGACGGTGACCCGAGTGCTGATCAAAGTCACCGTAGCCGTCATCTGGAGTAATATGGAGGTGCCGGACACGGTGAAGAGTAAAACGATGGCATTGCGCCGATTATCCGTCTCGCTGTCCTTGGCCTCCACTGACTTCAGGCGCCGGCGGACTCTGCTGGCTGCTACGATGTTCCTGACCGTCAGCCCGTTCAGAATTATGATAAGACCAAAGGGGAGTAAGAAGAGAGAGACGCTACATAGCCAGGTGAAAGCTTCCCAGCCGATGGAAGTGAAGTACACGGCTTTGGGCCGGCAACCCCAGTTCACATTGTCCATGGTGAAACGTGGCTCGTACATGAAGTGAAATGGGATGTACTTTAAACAGCTCAGCGCGCACAAGGACCCAATGACCACGGCGGCCGTCTTACCCGTGCAATACGTGAGTCTCAGCTTCGGGCAGCAAATGCTGACAAAACGGTCAAAAGTGAAGGACACGGTTAACCAGGCGGAGAAGTCCAGGGTGGCGATCCGCAAGTGTACGTATGAAGAGCACACTGTGCTGAGGGAGAGGAAGGAATAAGGGTTGTGGTAAAGGTAGATTTCCCTGAGCAGTACGTGGAAGATGACCACCAGCAGGTCGGACATTGCCATCGCCACCATGTAACGGGTGATTCCTTTGGTGAGACCGCACTTACCCCGGCACAGGATCGCAGCCGTCAGCACGTTCGCTGGGGGAAGAACAAAGTGGAGGGAATTAACTAATTAATGTACTGCCAGGTGGATCAGTGGGGAAAGAAGCTTAGTTGGAGAGGAAACAATGCAGACAGCTGCATGAAACATTGAACATCACAGCATAGGTACACGCCTTTCACAACACACTGTATCCGCGGCGAACTTGATGCTAAGTTAAGCTAATTTCTTCTGCCTGCACATGACACAAGCCTCTCCATTCCCTTCAAATATACAGTATATATAATAATAATAATAATAATCCATTTATTTTATATAGCGCCTTATCACATGCTCAAAGCGCTTTACAAAAACAATTAACATAGAAACAAACAGACAAACTATCCTGACGGAAAAGCGGCGAATACTCAACGCCAGCGTCCTCTCACGTCAGGGTCCGGCAGTAGACATTAAAAAGCACAAGACACACAGATATAATTTTTTACACAAAACAGCCATCACAGTGATTGCTCTAGGCATACCCTCACTGTGATGGAAGGCAAAGTCTTATCTCCTCCTCATTCTTCTCCCGTGGTGCCACGAGGCGATCGAGGCTCCCAACTTTTTGAAGCCCCCACCGGGCGATGGAAAGTCCCAGGGCCGAGCCGAGCAGGCCGATGAAAGTCCTGAGCCCCCACCGGGCGATGGAAAGTGCTGCGGCCGGGCCACGCAGGGCGATGAAGGGCCTGCGGGCGGGTTGATCATACCTCGCGCTTCGGGGCGATCGAAGCTGCTACGGCTGGAGCTCCCAAAAGCCGGTCACCAAGCCAGGGACCTGCGAGCTCCCGATGTTGCGGTCTGCAGGGTCCACGGCCGAAGCCTCCGAGATGGTAAGTCCAGGCCCTGCGACCGGAGTCTTTGAGGTCGATCCCAGCTGGAGGCCGCCGACTCCACGATGTTAGGCCGTAGCGCGAACGGAGATATATCTACCCAGAAGCCTCCTAAAGACCACTATGGCATCGGCCTCCACCATCTACCATGGCAGCGTCTTCCAGGCACCCATTAATCTCCGTGCGAATGAAAACTTCCCATGTAAATGTGGATTAAACTTTACAACTCTCTAAAACGTTATGAGCATTGAGGGTGGCGCTGAATGCGCTGCCAGGAATGGCGGTGGAGGCAGATTGGAAAGTCAATTTGGGGAAGTTTTCGGTTGGACACATGGGAGTATGGGCAGGGAGTATGGGGGCATGGATCTGGTGTATGAGATTAGTTTAACTTTGCATCACGTCGGCATGGACATTGTAGGCCGAAGGTCCTGTTCCTCTGATGTACTGTTTGTTGTGTGTTCTTTGATGTATGTTCTGTATTCTATTACATTGGGCATTTAGACTTCTGCCCTTCGGTTCCTGGGAGTCGGTGGTTCTTAAAGAGACATGACATTGGGAACTCAGAAGTTACTACATGGAATAGACCTTCCTGTTCTCGCAGTGTGGATGCTGCCATTAACACCACTTGCGTGGGTATTGGATATGCTGTCTGCGCTTATTACCAAATATCTCTCGGAATCAAGCGTAAGGTCTTTACATTGCCAGGACGGGGTTGTATTAGGCACAGGGATCAATCGGATTAAACTCCCGCACCGGAGGTCAGTCCGTTGCCAGAGCCGCTGAACTCGAGGGGTCAGGAGATTCAGTCAAAGTTTCTTTGCCGAAGCAGGAGAAATTCGCGGGATACGGGCGAGGACATTTTGCACAGAATGAATGAGACTAAGAGACTTAATCCAAATTTTCCCTGGAAGCAGAGTTGAGAACGTGGAGGTTCCTGTAAGGAAGGCAAAGCGAAGGCGAAAAGACACCGAGCTAAGGAGGCAGTGAGACTGCGAATGCAAGTGGCAACAGAGAGCGGAAGGAGCTGACAAAGATGATATCGGAATACTGATCACAAAGTCACAAAATTACAGAATCACAAAGTGCTGGAGTAACACGGCGGGCCAGGCAGCATCTCGGGAGAACATGGAAAGGTGACGATTCAAATTGGGGCGCTTCCTATACATGAGCGGGAGAGCATCAACAATCACAGCCGGGGAGCAGTGACAGAGTCTCACGGAACTGCCGTCAGAGATAGGAGGATAACTTCTTCAATGTCGCATCGCTTGAAGAAACTTCACAGTGGATCAGTGAAATGCGGAAACAAGATACTAAAGATACTGGATTACAAAAAAATGAATAAAGTGCTGGAGTAACTCAGCGGGTCAACAGCATCTGTGGAGATCCATGTGTTCCGGAGCAGCTCCTGACCCGCTGCGTTACTCCCGCACAATATGTCCTTTTTTTGTTGTAAACCGGCGTCTGCAGTTCTTTGTTTCTACATCGCAACACCGAACGTTGAGGTACCGCAGAAACACGTTGAACGATGTGCCCGGACTTACCAGGGATTCCAAATGCCGCCATAATTGGATAGGCGATGTCCTTCACGTATAGAATCGGAGCCCTCCCCATTCTGGATGATCTCTGCAGCTCACTGTGCGAACACGATGGAGCAAGGAGCACGACTCTAATGCTCATTAATACTCGCGCCAATCCTCCAGCGTATTCACGGAGTGATGGAACACTGGCATTAGTCATGGACATTTGAACAAACATTTCTATGCAATTCCACACAGAGAGCTGTGGAGGCCAAGTCAATAGATATTTTTAAGGTAGAAATAGACAAACACATGATTAGAACGAGTGTCAGAGGTTATGGGGAGAAGGCAGAAAAATGGCATCAGGAAGCAAGATCAGTCATGATTCCATGGCGGAATAGACTCGATGGACCGAATGGCCCAATTCTACTCCTATAACTTGTGAACTTGTGAATTGTAACTCCTTATTGGAGGAGCAATACTTATTGCAAAAATTATAGGAGGACACGGGCTTATTATTGACCTGTATCTCGATCCACGGCGTTTCATGTGGCGGGATACGCTTTGTTCACTGGGCGGCCGATGTGCTGGATGTCGGAGGATATTTAACGTGGGGAAAATCCGAAATATAATCCGCACGTTATCACATTTATACCCAAGAAAGTCAAGTCAACTCAAGTCAATTTTATTTGTATAGCACATTTAAAAACAACCCACGTTGACCAAAGTGCTGTACATCTGATTAGGTACTAAGGAAAAAAATGAAACATACAGTAGCACGCAAACAGTTCACAGCGCCTCCTCAATGAGCCTCAAACGCTAGGGAGTAGAAATAGGTTTTGAGCCTGGACTTAAAGGAGTCTATGGAGGGGGCAGTTCTGATGGGGAGAGGGATGCTGTTCCACAGTCTAGGAGCTGCAACCGCGAAAGCGCGGTCACCCCTGAGCTTAAGCCTAGACCGCGGGATAGTGAGTAGCCCCAAGTCGGCCGACCTGAGGGACCTGGAGTTAGAGAGGGGGGTTAGAAGATTTTTGATGTGGGGGGGGGGTGTCCATTTAGGGCTTTATACGTGAATAGGAGGAGCTTGAAGTTGATTCTGTACCGTACAGGGAGCCAGTGGAGAGAGGCCAGAATCGGGGTGATGTGGTCCCTTTTACGGGTACCCGTCAGGAGTCTCGCTGCAGCGTTTTGGACCAGTTGCAGGCGGGACAGGGAAGATTGGCTGATCCCAGTGTATAGGGAGTTGCAGTAGTCTAGGCGGGAGGAAATGAAAGCGTGAATGATTTTTTCTGTGTCGTCGAATTGGAGGAAAGGTTTGATTTTAGCTATGGTTCGAAGTTGGAAGAAGCTGGCTTTTACCACAGCGTTGACTTGCTTATCAAATTTTAATGCAGAGTCAAATATCATGCCGAGGTTTTTGACATGCGGTTTGACTAGGCAGGATAGACTTCCAAGACTGCCTGTTATCGATTTGATGGAGTGGGGGGGGGGGTGGGGGGGTGGGGGGGGGGGGGGGGGAATAGGATGACCTCAGACTTGCTCTCATTTAATTGGAGGAAGTTCTGTGCCATCCAACATTTTATGTCCTCAAGGCAGTGTAAGAGGCTGTTTAAATTTGACCGGTTGTTGGGTTTCAGGGGGAGGTAAAGCTGAGTGTCATCGGCATAGCAGTGGAAAGAAATGCCGTGCCTTTGAATGATTTGGCCAAGGGGGAGCATGTATAGAAAGAAGAGAATGGGGCCTAGGATGGAGCCTTGTGGTACTCAGCAGCAGAGGCTTGCTGGAGCAGAGGAATAACTGCCTATGTTGATGGCGAAACTCCTATCTTTGAGGTACGAAGCGAACCAGCTCAGGGCAGTGCCATCAATGCCAACCGCGTACCGGAGACGGTCAATAAAGATGGTGTGGTCCACTGTATCGAACGCTGCGCTGAGGTCGAGAAGGAGCAGGATTGCACAGTCGCCGGTGTCGATGGCGAGAAGCAGGTCGTTGTGTACCTTCAACAAGGCAGACTCTGTGCTGTGGTGGGCTCTGAAACCTGACTGGAAACTTTCCAGGATGATGTATTGGTGCAGGTAGGGCACTAATTGGTTTAGAATTGCCGTTTCAAGGACTTTTGACAGGAATGGCAGTTTGGAAATGGGTCTGTAGTTGCTAGGCAAGGTGGGGTCCAGGTTAGGTTTTTTCAGTAGGGGCTGGACCACCGCGTGCTTGAAACTGGTTGGAACAGTGCCAGTGGCCAGAGAACTGTTGATAATAGAGAGGATGCTGGGACCGGCTATTGCAATGACATCCTTCAGAAGGGCAGTGGGGGCAGGATCAAGGGGGCAGGTTGCAGGTTTCATAGCGGAGACAAGCTTTGCAAGGGAGGATAGAGTGACGGGTTGGAAGCAGTCCAATTTAGATGAACAGACTAGTGAGACAGCTCGGTCACGGGTGGGAGGGGAAATGTTCATTCTAATGTTCTCAACTTTGTTGGTGAAAAATTTAGCGAATTCTTCGCACTTAGCAGGGGACCCAACTAAGCTGGTACTGGGGGTGGGACATTTGACAGAGGTAATTGTTCCAAATAGGACCTTGGAGTTATGAGAGTTTTTGGAAATAAGGTCGGAGAAGTATTGTGCTCTAGCAGACTTTACTGCTTCCTGGTATTTGAGAAGATTGTTTCTCAGAATTTCGAAGGAAATTTGAAGCTTGTCACATTTCCACCTCCTTTCTGATTTTCTGCACTCCCTTCTTAGGGCTTTGGTGGTGTCATTGAGCCACGGCCGACCTTTGGGCTTAGGCTTTTTCATTTTAAGGGGAGCGATAGAATCCAGGATGGAAGAGCAAGTGATATTAATTAAAGAGGCGAGATCTTCAGTGCTGAGATGGGGGGAGAGGCCTCAATAGTGCAGATGTTGGGGGCAGCTGTGAGAGCCTCGGAGAATTTACTGGCAGTCAATGAATTTATGTCGCGGGAGTAGCGAACAGGGAGATGGGATTTTGCGGGAGATAAAGGCAGAGATGCGTCAAAAATGATAGCGCTGTGGTCCGATAGACAGGCTTCAGTAGTTTCAATGTTATAGATTGGGAATCCGGACAATAACACTAGGTCGAGTGTATGGCCTAACTTGTGAGTGGGTCCCGTGGTGTGAAGAGTCAGATTGACGGACTCAACCAGGTGCATACATTCACTCACAAGAGGCTTAGTGGGACAGCAAACATGAATATTAAAGTCACCAAGAATCATGATCCGGTCAAATTTGGGCAAAATGCTAGAAATCAGATCAGCAAATTGGGTGATGAAGTCCTTATGCATTTTTGGTGGGCGATACACAAGAATAATTAAGAGGGGATAGGCTAGGCCTACTTTAATTAGTTGCACCTCAAAACTGGAGAAATGATCAGCGTTCAGGAGGCGGCAGTTGAAATGTTTCTTAAACACTGTGGCTAAGCCCCCACCGCGTCCGGAGAGCCTAGGCGAGGTGAAAAAGTTACAGTCATCAGGACAGAGTTCCACGAGTGGAGCAAGCTCACCAGGGTTAAGCCAGGATTCTGTGAGAAGTAAGAAGTCCAATCCACGGGTGGTGAAGAAGTCGTTGAGGATGAAGGTCTTGTTCTGGGGGAATTGAATATTTCACAATGGTTTGCTCAGGACGTTTCTGTTTATGTCTAATATGAATGCTCAATGTTGAACCAAGGGAAAAGGAGCACGAAGTCCTTGAAATAGGTGTGCGGCTATAAATGTCACATCCCCTATTGATATCACCTCAAAGTTCGAATTAGAACATATCCCCCCGTCAGCAATTTCATGAAACATTTCTCCTTTGACCTCTTATTTTGTGACCGATTAACTGCTTCAATTAAACGGTAACATATTGCGCTGAAAACCACAAACCTGTTGCAAATTTGAAAACAAAAGCAGCACGAAAGGTTGGAAATACTCAGAAGTTGGTTGTACATTTCTGTTTTCCGGGAATCTCTGAGCATTTGTCCGTCGATTTTCCTTGTTTTTTTAATCAAAAATATTTATTCAAATATTAAAATAATATATACAATACAATAAAACCAAAACAGAAACCACCACCAGAATACTATTCAAACAAATATACCGATTGAAACTATTATACAATTATCCTCCAGGGTGCAAATCCTCCAGGGTGCCCGTGGACAGCGCGTAGTCCCTCTCCAACACCACCCGGGCGCGGATGTAACCCCGGAAAAGGGGTAGGCAGCTGGCTCGGGCAGAGCCCTCTTCCGCCTGGCGCCGTGAGTCGCGGATGGCCAGCTTGACCAGGCCCAGGAGCAACCCAACCAGGACATCTTCGGCCCTCGATTTGCCTTGGTGGCGGGCTCGACGTGTTTGTGTGATTGTTCATTGATTTCTATCATCAATAATGGCACTAATGGATACATGGCACAGTACAATTGCAGTATCTCTGAACTAAAACTAAAACAAAAATGAGGTAAATCTGAAATAAACAGTAAGCTTTGCTTACTGATATCGGCTTTGCTGATATCCTTCAGATTGATTATTCAGCCCGGACAAACCTAAACATGAAAACGTCGCCAATTGTGTAGCCATGGCGTGGGGGTCGGGGGGGGGGGGGGGGGGGAGAGGGGGGAGTGCAGATGGAGCGGGACCGGAGAACCGACGCAACGTCAGCCAGGATTCAGGGGATGCGACTTGGCGAGGGAGTGGGTGGGGTAAGAAATGGGAGGGGGCGGGGGTCTTGGGGGCAAAAGACAAGATGGAAGGGGGGTGTTTGTAGGATAGCACCCAAAATTGGAGAATTTAATGTTGATACCGTTGGCTTGTTAGCTACCCAAATGAAATATGAGATGCTCTTTCTCCAATCTCCGGATTCCACCCTTCTCAGTCAAACTACACACCTCACCATGTGCTTTTCCCTGAAAATGCAAGAGGTGTAATGCCTCTCCCTTTACCTCCATTCAGTGACGCCAGCAGTCCTTCCAGGTGAGACAGAGGTTCACATGCACCTCTAACATCATCTCCTGCACCGGAGTTCCCGATGTGGCCGCATGCATATTGGCGAGACCAAGCATCGGCGACTGCTTTGCTGAACACCCGCGCTCGGTCCGCCAACGTCTAATGGATATTCCGGTTGCTAACTCCCTTTCCAATTCCCAAACTGACCTTTTTGCCCAGGATCTCCTCCATCGTTAGACAGAGGCAGACGTAAACAAGTCAGAGAGTCCCATTGCACGGAAATTGACTCTTTGCCCTAACCTACCCATGCTGACCACAGTGCCCCATCCACACTAGTCGCCCCTGCCCGCGTTGCGCCCATATCCCTCTGAATCGTTCCTGTACATGCACTTGCCGAAATGTCTTTGAAATTATGTTATAATATCTGCCTCAACTACCTTCTCTGGCAACTCATTCAATATACCCACCACCCTCTGTGTGAAAAGTTTCACCCTTAGATTCATATCAAATATTTACCCACTCAATTAACGGCAAAATGGTCTGGTTCTTGATTCCCCTGGTTTGGGTTAAATATTCTGTGCATCTATCCTATTAATTCCCTTCCCGCTCTTGTACACCACTGTGAGAATATCCTTCATCCTCCTGGGCACCAAGGAATACAGCCCGGACATACCCAACCTCTCCTTACAGCCGAGGCATTAAGTTCTGCTAACATCCCCGTAAATCTGAATTCTTTCTTTCTTAACGCCATCTATCCTATAGCAGGGTGACCAAAACTGAGCCAGATATTCCAAACGTGATCTCATTAACCTTATAGAACTGGGAAATACCATCATAGCTTCTATGCTCAATGCCCTGATTGATGATGACCACTGTGCCTAAGGACATCTTGTCCACTCCGTCTACCTGTGGCGTCGTTTTCTGGGAACTAGTACCTGCACTCCCAGATAGCTTTTCTCCACAATACGTCCGAGAGCCATATCATTTATTGTAAAGTCCCTGCCCGGGCTTCATTTCTCAAAATGCAACATCTCACTCATATCTGCATTAAACATCACTAACTATTCCTCAGCTCACTTGCCCAACTGCGCAAGATCCTGCTGTTATCTTTCATAACCATCTTCGTTAGCTACAATACAATCCACTTGGATGGATTCGCACATTTACTAATCCTACCTTGTACATTTTCATCCAAATCTTTAATACAAACAACAAAGCAGGTTGGGCCCAGCACCGACCCCAGAGACACACCACTGTCACAGGCCTCTAGTCCGATAACCAACTTTCCAGCAACACCCACTGTCTCCTTTTCCATGAGACCAATATTCCATCCAGTAGGCTGGGTTTCCCTTGAGTCCATGCGATCTAACGCTTCAAAGTAGACTACGGCACGGAACCTCATCAAAAGCCTTGATGAAATCCAGAAAGATAACGTCTGCAGCTCCGTCCTCGTCACGTTTTTTGGTTATATCTTCACAAAAGTCAACAGGACTCACTCCTGTCTATTTGAAAGCATACAGATCGTATCCATCAGAATGCTCTCCAGGTACGTGCCTACGACAGATGATAGGCGAACTGGACTATAGTACCCATGCTTTTCGTTGCAGCCGTTCTTAAATTGTGATACAAACATTAACCACCTGTCTTCCGGCAACTCGTCCGTCTTTAATTATGATGTAGGTAACTAAGACACGTAATTTCACGTGCCTGTAATTTCATCTCTGGCTTCCGACAGCGTCCACAGATATATATGACCAAATCAAGGAGATATGTTTACCTTCAGACGCCTTAGCAATTCCTCGACTGTAATATCGACTGCCCTCAGGACACTGCCATTGATTGCCCCCAATATTTACAGTTGTTGTGCCTTTCTCCACAGTAAAAACAGAGGGTGAATACTCAATGAGCACATTGCCATCTCTGGGGTTTCCCCCCCCCCCCCCATTTTCTCTCTAGTTACCAACTTTACCTTAATGTACACACATTTTCTTTTGATGTTGCCTGATACTATGTGCTAACGTTACCCCCTGCCCCCTTTTTGTCCTTTTGCTTTTTTTATTAAGTGTGTTCGTCAGTTCCCCAAATTCCTTCAGGAATATATATGATGCCAGCTGCTTATACCCGTCCCGTGCCTCCTTCTATTTCCTGACCAGAGCCTCAATTTCTCTCATCACTCATGCTTATGCTCATCTGTCTATCCCTTCAGTCTAACAGGCACATGCATGCCCTGAACTCCAGTCATCACACATTTAAAACACCCCGCGATTTGGACGTTCCTTTGCTTGTAAAAACCTAATCGGATCAACTTGTGTGAGTTTCTGTCTGCGAGTACCATCACAATTGAGCTTGCCCCAATTCAGAATTTTAAATCGCGGGCCTGCCATGTCGTTACCCATAGTTATCTTAAAGCTGATAGAACAGTGGTCGCTGGTCCCGACAGATTCAACCACGAACACATCAGTCACTATCTTTTCCAATTTCCCAACAATGTCGACATCCGTCTACCTTACTGCAATGTGCATTGATTTTCATTTGCATATTGAGAATTGAGGATTGAAAATTTGATGATATTGTTCGATGACAATGGTTATGTTTCAATGTGGCGCAGAGTCCGAGCCGAGAAATTGGGCTTAGCAGTGGTTTATTATCGCCACGGGATACATGTTTGCGAGGCATCCGGTTATGCCATACCATCATGAGTACAATCAAACCATCAACAAATACAATAGGGAAAGATAACCACAGCACCGGAAATGTTACATCGTTATAATATTACATGGCAACATCTCTGGATAGAAGGAATGGGTGACATTCGGGTCGAGGCTCTTCTTCATACCTTCGTCACCCATTCCTTCTACTCAGAGATGCTGCCTGTCCCGCTGAGTCAGTCCAGTATTTTGTGTCTATCTTCGGTGTAAACCAGCATCTGCAGTTCTCTCCTTCACATAAACTACTGTAACAGATTGATTGATTTATTGAAGGATACTGAATGAAAACGGGCTCATGACCCACCGAGTCCACGCCGACCCGTTTACACTAGTGCTATATTATCCTACTTCCGCATGCATTCCATACACACGAGCTACAAAAGCCAATTAACCTCCAAGGCCTCAAGTCTTCGGGATATGGGAGAAACCCTGAAAGCAGAGGAAACCCACGCGATCACACCGAGAACATTCAAACTGCACACAGACACCATCCGCGTTTGTGATCGAACCCGGATCTCCGGTGTTACGAGGAAGCTACTCTATCAGTTGTACCACTGTGCCATAGATTGAGTTCAAACGCGCAAATTATGAGTAATAAGGCAAGAACGATTGGAAATACTAAGAGGATTGTTGAAGACATGATTGGAAAACAATTGGTCTTACGGGTTAATCGTCGTGGTCGTGGCTATCCCTCAGGGTCGAGGATGGTCGACGTTCCGTTGTTTTAATGAACTCTCAGGAGGCTTCTGAGGCCAATCCTGGCTTTGTAAGTTCTTTGGCATTCAGGACAGGTAATTCCAGATGTCAGATCGGGCATTGGTTGTCGCTATTCCTTTTTGGATGATGGTTCACCAGAGTTTCCTGTCT